>NC_056740.1:207626730-207706730 GCF_019279795.1 Protopterus annectens | reverse complement strand
GGAACAAAGTTTAAGCTATAAACCAATTTGGTCTTCCTGTCCACAGAAGTCTAAACCTCAAGATGCACGCACTCGAAACTCTCCTTAGCATAGAGAACATCGATATCTGTGCAGTAACAGAAACCTGGTTCAGGGCTCCCGAGAGCACCCCAGCACTACCAGGTTATACCTCATACCATGCTTTTCGGCCCCAAAACTTGGACCAAACCACAAAAGGAGGGGGAGTATCGATATTCATCAAAGATACCCACACCTCCAGGTTGGTGGCAAAGCACGAAGCATCAGAGAGTATCCATGTGCAACTAACAGTGGGTAAAACTGCCTTCCAATTTATAGCCTGCTACAGACCACCCTCCCAAACCCAGGAACCCCACTCGGCCTTTCTGAGAACACTGGAAAATATGAAGGTCTCTCTGAACACCATTATATTGGGCGACTTCAACTACCCAAACATAGACTGGGAGCATTACTCTAGCTCCAACACCCTAGCCCAAAGGTTCCTAGAATTTATAAACTCAAATGCTATGGAACAACTTGTTACCACTCCCACAAGAGGGGAAAACATACTGGACCTGATCATCACCAACATGGGGACTCTATGCTCCAGACCAGAAGTGTATCCCTCACTGGTAAGATCAGACCATAAACTAATCTCACTGGATATTCACATCCCGACCCCACCCCCTGCCCTGAAAACCACAGTGAAAACTTCTCTAAAGCAAATTTCACACTCCTCAAAACCAAGGTGGAATCCTTCAAAGCCCCCGGGCCTTTGGAAAATACGGCCCAGACCGCAGAATCCTTTATAAATGCATTCTATGAACACCTTCAGGAATGCATGGATCATGCGATCCCAAATAAAACCAAGACCCAATCCTCCAAAGGCAGACGTCCTGTCTGGTGGACCTCAGCCATAAACAAACTATACAATAGAAGGAGGAAGCTACTAAATGATAGAGCAAAATCCCAAAAAGGGAAGGCATCACTGATCAGTATTAGCAAAAAACTACGGGCACTCATAAAATTGTCTAAGGCCAGCTTCGAGAGAAAAATTGCACAGGACACTAAGGATACTCACAAGGATTTCTTTAGTTATGTTAGGAACCTGGATGGTAATTCCCAGATATGCTCAGAATTAGTCCAAAATGACAAAAAATACACTGAACCCACAGACATTGCCAACATCCTAGCTGACAGGTTCAGCGCAAACTTCATCCCCCCCTCCCCACCAAAAGTGCAAATATCTATCCCAGCAGAGTGCTGCCCCCCTGACATCTCAGATGCTCAGGTAAGGGCCGCCCTCTCCAAAGCAAAAAACACAGCATCAATGGGACCAGACGGTGTCCCGGCTGCCCTACATGAACTCCAAGAAGAGCTAAACACAAACATAAAACTACTGTTCAATCTCAGCCTTACTACAGGATATGTGCCCAAAGAGTGGTGTACAGCAACAGTGGTCCCTCTCCATAAAGGTGGTGCCTCAACGGATCCTGGAAACTATCACCCCATAAGCCTGACTAGCTTGTTCTGCAAAGCTATGGAAAGGATCATCATGGACCTCATAAATAAAGATATTGGGGACCTACAGACACTGGATCCTACCCAGTTCGGCTTTGTTAAGGGCATATCCTGCCTCTTAAACCTGGTTGATTTCTTTGAAACAGTCACCAAGGCCATTGACGAGGGGAAGGTGGTCCACGCAGCCTACCTGGACCTCGCAAAAGCCTTCGATACAAAACCCCACTCGGGCATTATAGATAAGTTCACCAGCTTAAATATAAACCCCTATGTCACTAGATGGATTGCAAACTGGCTCAAGGACAGTATCCACATGGTTAGAATTGCTGAAGCCATGTCAGACTCCAAACCAGTTACAAGTGGTGTCCCACAAGGCTCAGTCCTGGGACCTCTCTTGTTCGGTATATATTTCTCGGAGGTACAGGCCAACACGGAAGGACTGTGGCTGACCAAGTTCGCAGATGACTGCAAACTGGGTGCCATAATCGACTCTCCAGCTGACAGAAGCATCCTCCAAAAGGGCCTCATAGAAACAGACAACTGGTGCCAGAGCCATGGCCTCAAGCTAAATGCCAAAAAGTGTATAGTCATCCCCTTGGCAAAAACAAAGTGCCCACAAATTACCACATAGGTGGTAATCCATTAAGTACAGAAGAAGTAATTAGGGACCTGGGGACCCAAGTTGATAGCAATCTCTCATTTGACAACCACATGGCCAAAGTGGTTAGAAAAACATTTTATATAGCCCACCTAATCATGAAGGGATTCACATCTAGATCAGGGAGGTCATCGTGCCTCTTTACTCATCCCTCATCAGGCCCATAATTGAGTACAATGCCCCTTTTGGGATGTACCTTACCAGACACCTGCAGCAACTGGAAAGACCCCAAAAGTACCTCACCAAGAGGATCAAAGGGCTCAAACAGATGCCATATGCTGCCCGGTTAAAGAAACTACAGCTCTACTCAGTGGCATACCGCCTGTTCAGAGGCGATCTGTGCCTGATGTATAAAGCCATGTCCAACCTGGAATTAATGGACATGCTGCACCTCAGAAAATCCAAATCCCATCGAGCTACGCGCTCGAGAGACTTGAACCTCAGCACTGAAATAAATAGGACATGCTGGAGGGACAGATTCATAACCCAGAGGATCCCTTCACTCTGGAATAAAATCCCAGTCCAGGTTAGGCAGAGTCCCTCATTGACTCTCTTCAAGAGGAATCTTGATGAGTGGATGGGAGATTGTAGGTTTACCCCGGGTATCACTTCTGTGTCACTACTAGACAGAGGCACAGTATACTAACCTCGAAAAAGGGCATAGCAAAATAAATTTAAAATGGGTGGCGAAAGCCAAACACATTCTGGCTAGGCTTATAAATGCCCTAGGGCAGATAGCCTAGTATGAACCTATAAACCTATGAACCTAACCTTTGGAGTGATTGACTGGCCCAAAAAGATATTGGATCAGGTGGACAGGGAAACAAGAAAAATACTTCATGCTTATCAAATGATTTATAAAAATCAGTTATACCAAGATTATATAGTCCTCGCTCTGAAGGAGGTATGGGCCTCCTCAAAACTGATTACACTTATAGAGCTGCAGTCGTAGGATTGCAAAAATATCTGCTGACCTCACAATATCCAAACATAGAGAAAATTTTAAAACATGAGGAAAATAAGTTTAAGATGACTTCCATGCTTAGTTTAGCAGAAGCATATCTGCGTCAATAGAAATCAAATCAGAAGTAGAGAAATATAAGTTAGCAACTAAATGTGCTAAAAAACAAAAGAAAGAAAATAAGGTGAAGGATCAGATGAGAAGGCAAGAAATGTGGGAAATGCATAAATATATTTGCAAGTACAGATAACTCTTGGAACAACCTCATGTTGATCATGACCGAATGCAGGGATAGTTAAGGACAGGTGAATGCAAACCAAAAGATGAAAGATTAATACTGGTGGCCCATGATAGTGGGCTATGTACCCATTGGTTTACAAAGCCCATTGAACATGTTGGAGAAACAGACAAATGCAGGTTTTGTAAAATAGAGTTGGAAACAGTCAGATATCTTGTTACTGATTGTTATATACTAATGGCAGAAGGACTGTGTACTGAAGGGCATAATAATGTAGCAAGACTGTTGCAAAGGGGATTGTGCAAACATTCTAATATTGAAGTAGCTGAAAAGCATTGAAAACATGAACCACCAAGCATTATAGAAAAAGATGACGTTTATATCGCATGGGATCACCTGTTACCATCAATGCAAAAAATAGATGTGAGAAAAGCAGATATAGTAGTCCATGAAAAGAAAACAAAAATAACATTCATCATTGAAATTGCCACACCCAGTGACTACATTGTCTTAGAGAGACACAGAGTTTTAAAATACCAGGATTTGCAGGCAAAAACGAGGGCAATGTGGAAGAAGGATAACCAGGCAGTTCCAATAGTAGTAGTAGCAATGGGTCTCATAAAAAAGAGTTTATAATTGTACTTAGATATGTTACAAGCTCATATAACTCCATATGAATTGCAGAAGGAGTCATTACTGGACACATTGTGGGTGCTACAAAGAGCACCTTGGGCTAACATCAAATATTGAAACAATGCCAATTTTATGAACTTTAATCATACTTTGACTTAGGAATGGAATCATTCCTGTTATGGTTCTAGAAACCCAAAAGACTTGGAAAAATTAAACCAAAAGTGGCCAAATGTCCCAAGGGTTGTGTTGGTAAAATAGTCAAGTACCTAAAAAGAAACAAAATGTTCCAGACAAGGTAGCACCCTTCCAAACCAACTGCTCAGTAAAAAAGGCGAAACAGTATAAAGACAATAAATAAGGAAATCTCAGGGGAAGTATATGAAGGTACACTGTATAGACATTGGTCCACAGATGAGCACAGAGGACAAACAGTGATGTTAAAGTAAGAGTATTTGGAGTAAATTTGTCCTTTACTTACCCCACAAAAGTGTTGCCCTTATTTCCTATATTTATCCTGCCCATTTTCCCCATTTGAGTTTTGTGTCCTGTACGGATGCACCATAAATTCTTCCACCATTACTACCTGAATAACATGTGCAATCATTTCTCAGAAGCTGTTCTATGTTGTCACTACTGTCTCAGTTGTGACAGAGTTCTGTTTTATAGATGCATGTAACCACCTTCCAACAGAGGTTGTCGAACTGAAAGCTGCAGACATATTTACAAATGCATAGGAGAGACCTAAGGCAACTTAATGGGAAGCAGGAGAATGCAATATACTGGTTAGCTTGATAGTAAAGTAAATTCTTTAGGTTGGGCAGGTGGCATATTATTACCTAGTAAGTACTTAAGTACCTAAGTACCTATGAACCAGTAAACATTAGGTAAGCCAACTGGTCCTTATCTGGCATCCGGTTCTTTTTCTGTGTAATACTAAGGAGCATTACTGAATAAAGTTCTATGTAAATTGCTTATCAAAATACTTACTAAGTTACAAGACAGAACAACCCCGTTATCCCTTCTCCTGTCCCTGTCAGGTGAACTATTCATAAGTAAGTATGAGGCTAGCTGTCTTTGCAGGACATTTGAAGACGTATTAATTTCCCTTTAGAGTTAGAATCAAACCCTGTACCTTGTGTTTGTGCGTTAAGCATATTAACTATTATGCCAACCCCTAACAGATGAGTTTATGGTGAAGAGCTGCTTTCTCACCAGATTTGGCATCAGACATTGCTCGAATTTTGACTGCCAGAAAAACAAAATCTAGTCCAGTTTTGCCTATTTTATCGAGGCGAAAGGGCATGGAAATGAACTCACAATGAACCTGAGTATGGTATTATAGGTATTTTTGCTGAAACAGTGAGAAACTAATAGCTGTTTATCCACATACTCCCAGGAGTGAGTTTTTATTTAAGTGGAATGTATGGTATCCAAAGAATTCTATGAGATTGTGGGGTTTAACAAGCCAAATGAATACTGCTCTGTTACATGCCAGAAATCTACTGTTTTGTTTCTCATATTTCTAGAAATGTACTAGGCTATACGATTGTGTTTTATTAAAGTAACTTTATCTGCCTGTCAAGTGAAAAGCCTTCTAGGCTTTAGTCCAACTTGTAGTTATATTTATTTTCATTTTATACAGTCTTGATAATACTGTTGAAACAGGACCTGGTAAGTAGAACATTATGTAATACATCATAAGAACCTTTATTGTTTTAACATTCAAAAAGGTAACACTCTCAGGCAGAAGTCATTTTTTTTAAATAAATAGGTTTTAGCTCTTAAGTGCAAGACCAACTTTTGTATACATCAGTGGTATTTCAGTATGTGTGTGCGTGTATGTCTGGGGATAACTATATTTATTATAGTTAACATTTAAATCAACAGCATTGCTATGCTCATACATATGGCAATGAAAAAACATTTAGTGCAAAAAAGCAGTAAAGTAGAACAACCTGAAACCAAATTCAGTGGAATGTACACTCCCTGTATTTGTATGTGCAGTAAGACAGATCCATGTCTCCTCATTTTTCATATTCTCTCTTCGGTCTGTGGGTGTCTACTGTCAGGTTCACACAGTTTATATTATGGACCGTCAGGGCGTCTGACACCTTATCTAGATTAAATTAGATGCTGTGGTTGTTGTCTTTTTCCTGAAGGTTTAACCAAAGCTGAAGGAGATATTTTCTGGCTTTCTTCATTGAATTTTAGATTACATTTTTTTTTTAATTCAGTGCTTCTAAGCTGAGAGAAGTTTCTGAAGAATAGAATCACAGGTGCCCCTGAAGGGTGACTGCCCAATTAAATGTCAATAAGAGGGCAAAGGTCATAATATCACTGGGAAGAATGTTAGCACCAAAGATTCCATTCTGTCTATTAATCGTAAGATAGTTAAAAGGGAGCTTCTGTGCTTTTTGAGGGGATGGTAGTGGTGAGGGTGATGCAAGTTTTATTAGGCTAGTGGTGTCTAGTAGCTGTCTGTAAATGTTATCCTTATTTCCTAATCAGTTAAGTCATATAGCATTATGGATGCATCATTATTACATACATTCCAAGTTATACAGGTTGGGAGAGGAATGTTGATATAGGCAATTATTATGACTGATACAAAATGCATCATTACAGATCTTGATCTAGTTTAGTGGGAGCTAATGTTCACATCTTTTTCCCACTAGAATCTACTAATGCACAACTCAGAAGTGTTCTAATTGAGGTGAAAAATGAATATTGTCCCTTTATGAAATGGTAAAAAGTAAATGTAAATGGGATAATCCTCAATGCAAAGTAGTTGTGAAATGCAAAATACCTTTGTGGAGCTTGTGCCAAGGGTGGGATAAAGTCCTTGACTACAGCCTAGGCAAATGCAGTTGTTCAATTAGTGGCTCAGATGCTTGAAGACACTTTCAGGGGGAGGATATGCATGACCATCCTGGGGGGAGGGAGCAGCAGAATAGGGACAAAGATGCCATAAACTCTCAGAGGAGGTAGGCAATGAAAAGAGCATTATGAGGGTGGGCTTTTAGTTCACAAAACTGCTATCTGTTAGTAGTACTTGTCAGGGAGTATTACAGGAATGTATATTTGCACAGGGGAAGGCATTGTGAGGCCCTGTGACTGATGTTGGTAGAGTATCTCCCCCTATTCTAGGTGATGTGGTTAGGACTATAGTAATGCACTAGTTGCCAGGATACTGGTGAAGGTACAAGTAGCCTTCATGACCACCAGTATAATGGCTTCCCCACAGAAGTTTCACCCTGCAGGGTACTGAGTACTTCACTCATATGGGAGAAAAAAAATGGGCTGAATCTGATAGGAGGTAGGTTGAAGGTCAGCAGACACCTGGGCAAAAATACCTAGAAAAATATATATATACCTTTTTGGAAAGGCATAACATATTTGGTTCATTGCATACATGAGAAAAATGATTGAAGTTTAACAAACTATAGTCATTAATGATACCAAGAAGTAAGACACAGCTTGCCAAATTTTAGCAATGCCAGGCATTTAGTAATTCCAAAATGTTATGTTAGTAAGTTAGCTGCCAAAGATGGAGAGACAATAACCCTTGCAAATACTGAGTAAGTGCTGATGAAGAGTGTCACTGTGACCTCATAGCAGACTTACTCATTTCATTTCCGCACTGTCTTTTCTTCCATATACTCAAACATAATTGAGGATGACAGGTTAGTGGGAGCCCGGTAAGAGGACAGTGTTCACTAATAAAATCAAGAAGGCTATTAACACCAATATCCATTTTATTACTTGTAAACTAGCCAATCAGGCAGCTACTATTCATTTTGTGGAGATTGGAATGGGTGAGGGTGGTGACAAGTTGTGATAGGCCAAGAACATGTAGAAGACTTTGGTAGCAGATCTTAGCCTTGTCCCAAAAACACTTACAGTTAAAATCACTGGATGACATTCTGGATTTATTTGTATTATGTACATTCATAATATTATTTAGGTTGAAATGAAAAGTGGAGGTGCATGCTGAGGGCTAGATGCAGATGCAGTCAGCCATGACCTTAGAAGTCCCACTTATGAGCAGCTCCAGTAATACTTTGATGATCTGGCTAGTACTCATTAAGATAGGTTCACATGCAACAAAAACAAACAAATAATTTCTTTAGATAAAATGAGACACCACAGTTTGTGTTAGCCATGTGATCTGTTCTGAAACAAAACTAGCTTGGAAAGAAAGAAAGAAAGAAAGAAAGAAAGAAAGAAAGAAAGAAAGAAAGAAAGAAATGTGGAGGCGCATAGCTCTCAACTTTTTTTTTTACTCAAGAATTAGGGATACACCAAAAATAAATCAGGACAAAAAAGGTCAAGTTTTAAATATTATTTTAATTTATTTAGAAAGTTAAAAGAACAACAAATTTTGCATCAACATGCACTTTCTGAAGAATACAAAGTGTGAAGGTATGTAACATCTGGCATTAGTAGCTGATTGTAATCCTCAGTGATGTATCAGAAAAGCAAAAATTAGAAGTAAAATCAGGGCTGTTCTGCAATTTGGGCAACTGAGAGCTACATGTATGGAGAGAAACACAGAAAGAAATAAATGTGGAATGGAGAAAAAGAAAAAGATGTAGAAGGGGATAGAGATCGAGAAATAAATGTAAATGAGGGAGAGAAAGAGACAGAAATAAATGTGTAGGGGATAGAGAGGGAAAAAGAAATGTGGAGAGCAGAGAGAGGGGGTCATGAAAGGTAGAGAGAGAGAGAGAGAGAAAGAAAGAAACTTGAAGGGGAGCAATGGGAAGAAATATGGAAAGTAAAGGAAATGTGGAGAGAGAGAGAGTGAGAGAGAGAGATCAAAGATGAAGCTTGGTACTATAGTGGCCTGCTGTTGGCAAATGTTAACAGAATGGGTTTCACATCAAAATGCATTTTTAAATAAGAACTGTAAATTTTAATTTCTGGCATTATTAATTGACCTATTATCCTCAGTGAGAAAATCAAAATTTGTCAAGGGACATGGCAAAAATATAAGGCAAAAATCACAGATATTCTGTAAAGTCAGGGAAAACCGAGAGCCACGATTAGATCAAAAGAGCAAGAGCCTTTCAATGATGTCTAATAGTCTACTGTAGAGGATTGTTACAGAATATCAAAAACATTGGCAATGTAACCTAATGGCCGACTTAAAGGATTATCACCAGGTGTTTCATTGTATGTCATTTAAATGTGTTCATAAAATATAGATGTCAAGAAATTTACCTTGCAAGTGCAGTTAAGCACAAGTAAGGAATCATGACATCCATTTCAAAAATGCAGACTGTTTATAATCAGACTGTAAGCCTTGTAACAGTGTCTTGTGGCTGGTGAATGTGAGAATGGCAGCACAATAATAGATACCAGGCATGTGCTCTAATCTAACAGACTGTCTAGAGGATTATTATCATGAGCAGTTCATGTTTGCGACATAGATGTCAAGATGTTCACTTTGCAAATAAACATCGAGAGGTGAATCTTGATATTTGTTTTGAGAACACAAAAACTGCTTATACATTGCAGATGACACAACTCTGAACTGCCTTGTTCTGTCTAAGGTGACATTCCTAGCCCCTACATGATATATTATGCTCTTTGAACTCGACTTTTTCCAGGTATATGTCATATTATCCTGAAAACATTTGTCTTCCAGTTTTATAGTAAACTTTTGCTGTATTTAGTAATAAAGCATGGAATATTTTATTTTTTCTTTGAAAGAATTTCTTTCCTTGATGATCTTGTTCAGACCATCATTTTATCAGATGGTTAGAAATATTTTATCAATCTGACACCAGTAAGAGGGAATTGTTGAACATGTCACTCGTCAGCATACAGGAGATCCTCATAATTAGACAGAGGTTTGGATTCAATAAAGCCTATACAGTGTGCAAAAACTGTGTGCGAGTTGTGGTGCAATTCAGTTGTTATATATGCTTTCAGCACAATTCCCACAATATGAGTACACATTTTAAACAGAAAAGTCAATTTTATATGATTGACAGTCAACTCTCACTGTGCCCAGCAGTGCCCTAGAGGTGTCTTTGGGCCATCTTCCTCTCAACCTCTTAGTGCAAGAAATCTGGACAAAGTCTGACAAAACTGGTAGACAGAGACCCAAAAATAGGGACAGATTTGAAATATTGCTCTTATAAACTTAGGAGGCTGCTAGAGTAACAGGGTTTGTGTTAACATACATTTTCTGAAGGATGTGAAGTCTGAAACACAAATGTATGTAATTATTTAGTTAGTTCAATTTTCATATAATCCTAGTTATTTGCCAGAAAACCACAGATTTTATGAGGAATAGACCAAAATATGAGGCAAAAATCTGGACAGTCGATAAGTGTGATAACACCCTGTGTCATTGGCAGTATAATACATTAAATTTCTCTGAAATAACATATGAAAATTATAAACTAACCCAGTTTTAACAATAACACTTTTGATGAAAGTTAATAGGTTGTCTGAGAAAGAATGCCTGCCCAAAATGCCTATGCCAACAGTGAACTGTAAGAAGTACATACAGATAGTTTCCATTTTCTAATGCATGTATATATATTTTTTGTAACATGTTAACAAATCTAGAATGTATTTGAAAAATACAATTATACCTTAGCAAGATCAGAAGCCTTTTTTGCAGATAAAGCAAATGGAATAGCAATCTTCTGTGTTCTCCAAAAAACAAGTCCCTTCACCTTCAAGTTCCCCAGCTACACAGTTACCTTTTTATACATAGAGTCAAACCTCTGAGCATGGTGAAGATGCAAATGAGGTGTGAACTTATTAGAATAGCTGAATCCCAAACTTTTGACTTTGTAGAGCAGGTGTAAACATGGTGTAGGCACTTCCTTAGTGTTTGTTGCTCATGGATTGCAACTTTGAATGATTAGTGTGAGGGAGAAGGAAGACATACCAGCAATTCAGACTATCTCACCTGCACTGGGTATATCACAAGGATACACTTACAAAGTATATAAGTAACTGTAGCAAGCTTTTAAATGGAAGTGAACAGAACACAGTTCTCATTTTTGTTCACTAATAGCAAACATTTCTAGCCTTTGCTGAAAACTGTTTTTCAATGTCATGTCATTTTATCATACATCTGAAAGACAATGATACAACATGACCTATATATTGCATGTCTGAGAGTACAACACAGATAAGAGAAGAATGGCACAAGAGTGGCCTAATGGTTAAGGTATTTGCCTTACAAACACAAGGTACAGGGTTTGAGTCTCACAAGGGATAATTGGCTAAGCTTAAAATGGCTCACAAGGGCAGTTAGCTTAGTACTAATCCATGAACCTATGAACAATATAAATAGAAAGAGAGCTGCATTGCTGCAAACAAGACTCATAACTGGTTGTGTGATCACACATTGCAATAAATCTGCAAACAACACGTATACAGACAACTGACAGTGTACACGTGTATATGTATTGTTAATACTGTGGAGGAAATGGGATTTGCTTGCATGCACAATGATTTGCTTTCCTACTGCAAAGTTGTTTCTGAGGAAAAGGGAGATAAGACAATCCTTGTGTGTTTGTTAGTTTCATTGGTATGATAGTTCAAATCCAAAGTTGTGTAAAAATCTGTAACGTGTGTTAAAATGCATTTTGTAATGTTTTTTGTGTTTCCTTTTTTGATTTTTTAAAATATTAATATTTGAGCGATGTGTGGCTTAGCTCAAATACTGTGAAATAAATAAAATTAATGGAAGTTGCTCCTATGATAATTACCTCATACATTACAGCTGAGAATCAAGTGTGTGTGTGTGTGTGTGTGTGTGTGTGTGTGTGTGTGTGTGTGTGTGTGTAGCACATATCTTAAATGAGATGAAATGCACAGCACATAGGATATGAAGATCATGGTTCAAGTCCCACATTTATCTTTTAAAGATGAAAAACTAAGAAAACCTTTTTGCAAGCATAATA
Organism: Protopterus annectens; assembly: GCF_019279795.1. Taxonomy (NCBI): domain Eukaryota; kingdom Metazoa; phylum Chordata; order Ceratodontiformes; family Protopteridae; genus Protopterus; species Protopterus annectens. The sequence goes on along the minus strand of NC_056740.1, from coordinate 207,694,788 downwards.
CATGTTGAGTTTTGCTGGTCTCGTTTGCACATTGCTCACCTTTGGGCAAACATGGCATTATGCCCCAGAAAACAAGCAGACATTGTTAATTTTTGAAAGATACATTGTTACAACTGTTGTCTTCCATCACACAGACATGCTAAATGTCAGTCAGCAAGCTTCCACAACACCTGCAGTTCCCAACACCTGCAGACAATAAGCAGACGTCAATTTTTAAAAGAAACATTGTTACATCTTGTGCTTTCCACTGCACAAACATGCTAAGTGGCATTGCATGGCAGTTAACATGCTTCCACAACACATGTCGATTTGTCAATTTCTAAAAAGATACATTGTAACATGTGTGGTCATCCACTGTGCAAACACACTAAGTGGCATTATGCAGCGCTCAGCACTCATACACAGCGATGAGTATAAAAATACAACTACTGCATAGCTCCTCATGGCAACAGGTATAAGTTAAGGACCACAATACAGGTGAGCGAGGGTTCTAATCCAGCAAACTCTAAATTTTATTAATGCTGGTCTACTGCAATTTATATTAAAATTAACAAGATAAAAATAATTATACATAAAAATAACTATGTATAGCTGGTGGATTGAGCATATATATGATATCATATATAAGTTTATTAATGCTGGTCCACTGCAAATTTTACAAAAAATAACAATATAAAAATAATTATACATAAAAATAACTATGTACAGTATGTGGATTGAGCATACACAATATCATATATATTATATGTCTAACTGTGGATATCAGTACAATCATGGTTCTACAATTAAACATTTAGTTTCTGCACTTTCATGTTACACGCATTCATAGCTAATCACTCAACACTTTAATCTGTACATATAACTAACGAGCATGTGTGACAAACATGTCCTCAGTTACAATGAACAGTCTGCACAGTAATGACTTGATTAGCATTCCCTTTGGCAAGTAGTGTAAGTTCATGGCCACAATACAGGTAAACCAGGATTCCAGTCCAGCACACTCCAAATTTTATTAATGCTGTTCCAGTAATTTATATTAAAATTAACAATATAAATATAATTATACATAAAAATGACTAAGTACAGCAGTGGATATCATATGAAGTATATTTGTGACTGAGGGTATCCTGATAATTATGATACTGCACTTAAAAGTGTCTTTTCTTCCTTGGGATTGGCTTCATACTTCAGTGATAGTCATATAATCATGAATGTATAAACCATGATATTGTCAGGTCACACACATACATGGTTAACCACTCACTATTAAATGTGTCTATAAAATTAATGAGCATATCTGGCAAACACTTCCTTTGTACCAAGGAGGTTAAAACACCTACATGGAAGATTATGCATTGTCTGTTGTACATAGGGTTGACTCCCGCATTGTACAAATTACTTTCATTAGTAAATAAAGCCACCTAAACAAATATGGCATGTCATAAAATGTATACACCCCAGTATGTCTGAAACGTTAACTCATCTAACAGGTACATCAGTGTCCAACCAATATACACCCCAGTATGTCTGAAACATTAACTCATCTAACAGGTACATCAGTGTCCAACCCATAAACTAATACCAACTGTCACATTACCTTTCCTAATTCATAAACTGCCTTCCTGTCTGTTTGGCAATGTTGATCTGCACTTACTATTGCACAAATGTGGTTGGCATTGTTGTATGGGTTTGTGCACTGACCATTAAATGTGATATCATGAATTGGCAGGAAAATAATGTAACTGTTGCTGTATGACCTGTGCAGACATGTCAGGAGCCAGAAAGGAAGGTGCCCAATTTATGGCTCAAAGATGGGATGTAGAGGAGCCCAGAATATTCATTAGACTCCTTGTAAAGTACCACAGTCAAAGGCAATTGCAGGGAAAATATAAATCAGAGGCTTGGAATAGTCTTGCCAAGGCTGTCTCCAATGTGACTGGCATTCCATGCACTATTTATTTATTTTATTTTATTTATTGACATTTGTTAACCGGGTTTGTCCAACTGGGCTTGTGGCCCATTTTCAGTGGAGACCCGAGGAGAAAAGCTCCAGTAGTACGTTTTTAAACAAGTACAATTTTAAACAATTGTGATATAATTGCAGTTACAGCAAAAATATTCACATATGTTGGGTTACATGCATAAAGTTAAAGTTGCATTAAAAAGAAGCTTAGTAACATAATTTTACATTGATATAGTTCAATAGGTCAACAATAACATTTTTTTGTTTGTATAAAATTATGCAAATGCATAGTAGACACATTGGAGAAACAGGTGTAATGAGGTACTAAGTATGGACCCTTTGAGGGTACATAAAGGGAAGGAAGACTAAGTGGGGTCATGGCAAGGGCAGGTCCTGAAACTGAGAAAATAAGCTTTAGTTCATTTTTAAAGTGTGAGGTGTGGGAGACTGAACGTAAGTCAAGGGGAAGTTTGTTCCAAACATGGGCAAGGGAGTGTCTAGAGAGCAATGCAGGAACTACTTCAGTGCTGAAAAGGTGTAAGCAGGCACAATTCAGCCAGTGGCTGGATGAGTTTAGGACTGCTGATATCACACAGTTGTGTAAGTATACAGATAAAGATACTTTAAATTATACTCAAATATGGAAATAAGCAAGACTGGTATGCATAATGCTCTTCTCTTTTTCTCTCCTCAGTATTTTACAGTGCCCAGGAGATTGCAGCAAACAGAGAAGCCCATGTTGAGCATTTAGAAAGGCTAAGAAAAGCAAGAGTTATGTGTGCAACACAAAATAATTGTTATAGTATAAAAAGTATTGCTGTTCTATACATTAATAGCAAATTAAATATGCATATCTTAACTGTAAAATCAAGTATTCATGCTTCCTTCTGTAGCTAAAGGAAATGTAGGAGTCAAATATAATAGTGTATTCAGATATTGTGGGTTCAAATCCCCCAAGTAACAAGTACATACTAAAATAATAAAACAAATATTAAATATGAATTGCAATAAAACTGGCATGAATGCCATATTGTTAATGTAATCTATATTCTTTTAAAAAACAATTATCAGTCCTAATTTGTAGTTTTTAAAAACTATAATTAATGTAAAAACAAAATTATATTTATATCGTAGTAATTTGCTGTATGTGACATGTGATGGTTCTAATTATTTTTTTCTTTTTTTGGCTCTTAGCCCTCCACTTTCTCTTTTTTTATTTTTATATGTGTGGTCACAACATTCTGAAGTTATCCATTTCTGACAAATGACAAAATGATTTCCAGCACAGACAGGCTGCTGCACTAACACCCAGCATATCTGGGACACAAGCTGGCAGTACTGCCTCTGCAGCCCTTGCATTACCTGGCCCTCAACATTACACGGCATTACTCTGGCAGCTGGTGCACTTGTACCCTCTGGCAGCATTGGTGGAGGTGGTGATTTTGTCACCCACCAGAAGTTGCCAGGCATGGTGTGTGATGTTGTTAGTACCATTGGTGCACACCTAGCTGGATGGAGAAGATGCTGGCTGGAATGCTTGGGAAAAAACATCAAGCACTCCAACAGCAAGCTGAGGAAGTGGTCAGTGATGGCAGTTCTGAGGGTGAGGACTAGTTTCTCACCGTCACCATGCTTGATGAGCATGAGCAACTGATGTCCCCCTCCCTATCAACAATTGTGGCTTCCCCAACCTTTTGTGTACCTCAACTTCCCTGTCTCTTTCTTGTTTGTCCTGTTTGTCTGCAACCACTTCCTCACCTGCCCAACTTACCTGACCCTGACATACCTACATCCCTTACTCAACATTCCTCTGTTATTGAAATTAAATTAAAAAAATGGGCACCTGTCCCATAAAAAACAAAATAAATCATCCACTACACAGCTCTCCACTCCAAATGTGTCTTCTTCTCGACACACTTGATTCAGTCCAGTTGGTAATACAAAATTATTGTGTTGATGTCACCCATCTTTGTTGCAGTGACAGTCCAAATTCATCCAAAATTCTATCCTTGTTCATTTTACACTGTTGAAGAAGTGGATAGCTATGGTTCTTTCTTAATTTCCTCCTGCATATTACTATATTGTTTCCCTTTGTTTTCCCCCCTGCTTGTCCCCCATTTCACCACTTCATTATCTACCCCATTTTCACACCTTTAATTTGGTCAAAAAATAGAATCACACATCACACAGATAAATAATAAATCCCTAATGAAGCCCTTCACATTTTGTCCTCTGCATGCTCACCATTGCCGAGAGATGTTGAATTCACTTCACATCTTATGGCATGGTGATTACCTCCAAGCAATACTATTTAAACCCACTGCACTAAGAAAACACACAGTTAAATCAGAATAAATGCACTCATTTTAAATATTTCCTAGAATATTTATTTAGACTGATGAATGTATCAATATGCAAATTTTATGGGTAATGTTCTCATAAATCAAAATACTTCACTGTAGTCATTCCCTCTCACATTTGCAAAAATTATCACATTTAATTATTTAATGCCATCCTAAATACATATGTAAAAAATTAGATTGAGCTTTATTCGAACCCTGTTATCTTTTGTGTTCAAAATAAGAACTCACTGGTGTTACACCTGCTACCACCGAGAGAGTTAGGCACCAGGTCTTTTTTGTACACTCAATACTGTCCAAAGTGCTGACTGCTGTGGCTCCCTGCTTAGTGTGTTTGCATGGGGTAAGGTGAACCAATTCTACTATTATACATTTCTCAGTGAAGCATAGATCCACATTTGCTTGTCACTTACCTCCGCACAAATGGGGAAAGCAATACTAATAGTCCATAATGTCATAAAATATATGACATAACATTTGAGATATAAACTATATTATGAACACCATAGTATCAGTCAACTATTTCTGCCATAGCCTATATGGATAAGTACTTCTGAAGTTCAAGTAGTCATCACTAAATGTGTATCTCGCATGTGCAAACACTTTGCCATCGATCACACAAACCCGTTGCTCATCAGTGTCCTATAGAAAGAGCTGACTGGCAGGAATTAGTATGTTTACTGCCCATTTACTCTTCATCTTATAATAATCCATGTAAAACCACAACCAAAGGTAAGGGAGTTGCTACTGACTGAACACATATTTACACAGGGTTATGTGTGCCCCGCACCCATGCACTTGAAAATTTATATGACAGTAGTAGTTCCCAAATGTCAACTACACTACAGAAATAAATAGCACAATTGCATCATCTAAAGCTTTATACTGACAATAGGCATTCCAATTGTCTTATACTTGTATTAATGTAGACATCAATTCATCACAAATAGTGACACATGTACATACACAGTTGCATTCATGCTGATCATAAAACATGTGTGTGTGTGTCTGCGTGAGACAATAAATGTATAATGTACACAGGATACTGAGAAACAGCTGCATATGTCTCAGTTCTGCTACATGCATTGCTGACAGATTATTGCATCTAGTTTGAGAAGCAGTATTTTAAAGTACACCTGCACATTGAAAATGCAACAGAAAATGCAAAATCCACACTTTGCACACCATACTCATAACAGGATATGTTACCCACATCATATAATGATGATAACATCCTCTATAAAGACCAGTATGAGAAGAAAAAAAACTTCAGGGATGGTACAGTCATTAACTACTGTGTTCTACAGATGGGAACAATATACTTACATGTGGGATAACCTACCACAGCAGCCACATTATGGGCATAAATCTATGTATGTGTAAGTGTGTGTGCATAGTCAGACATCATTCTGTATCCTACTATCATCAATCCAGTCCCATGCAGAACTAATATTTTAAAAGTCATACATGCTAAGCCATCCATTTCATACAGGCCTTCCAACATCTTCTTCCAAACATACAATGATGAGGTTGTCCACTATAAATTATCCAGTAATGGTATAAAAGTCAGACTTATGCTTTGGTGCTAGCTTTAAGTACTGAGCTTTCTAGCTTATGTAACTAGTCAGGTATTGGGTTCTAATCTCACTGCATTAAACATGTGTGTAGTCAGAAGAGCATGCGTTTGTATACTACTGTCAGTAATCTAGTCCCATGATGAACAAATATTTTAACAGTCGTACTTGCCTATCCAAATATTTCATATAGGCCTCCCAACATCTTCTCACAAACATACACTGCTGATGCCATCAGCTATCAAGTGTTGTCTGACACTCTAAAAGCCAGACTTGTGTTGTGGTGCTTGTGTTAAGTACTGTGTTCTGTAGATAGGTAGGTAGGGGTTCTAGTCTCACTATGGTCAACGTGTGTGTGTGTGTGTGTGTGTGTGTGTGCGTGTGTGTGCGTGTGTGTTGCTATTCAGTTAGTTCACAGTCGAGAGAGCATTTTAGAACAGCATGAAAGACACTTCTACTACCATCTTCTTCCCAACAGATACTGCTGTATCCATCTCCATCAGCTATAAAGTGTTGTCTGACATTCTAAATGGCAGACTTATGTTGTGGTGCTTGCATTAAGTACTGTGTTCTGTGGATAATTATAAGCTCTACTGTCACTGTGGTCAACTTGTGAGTGTTTGTGTGTGGTTGTGGGTGTGTGTGTGGGTATGTTGGTATTTAGATAGTTCACATTCAAGAGACCATTTTAGAACAGCACATGAGGCACTCCTACTACCATTTTCTTCCCAACAGACACTGCTGACACCATCAGCTATAAAGTGTCTGACACTCTAAAAGTCAGACTTGTGCTGTAGTTATTGCATTAAGTACTATGACCTGTAGATAGGTAGGAGTTCTAGTCTCACCGTGGTCAACTTGTGAGTTTGTGTGTCTGTGTTTGCATGTGTGTGTTGGTGTTTATTACTTTCACATTCAAGAGAGCATTTTACACTCCTACTACCATCTTTGCCCCACAAGACACTGCTGTCATCAGCTATAAAGTGTTGCCTGACACTCTAAAAGCCAGACTTGTGTTGTGGCACTTGTGTTCAGTACTGCGAGCTGTAGATAGCTAGGCTGGGTTCTAGTCTCACTGTGGTCAACTGGTGGGTGTGTGTTCATTCATAAATCAGTGAATTGACAATTTTAGAATGACATGTGAGCCCACAACTATATCAGACACTCCTCTGTACATATTCGTGTGACATACACTGATAATGTCATCCTGTATAAAGTGCACTGTCATATTATTTAAGTCAAAATTGTGCTGTGGCAGTAACATTATGTACTGGTTCCTCCAGCTTCTGTAACTAGATATTTAGGGGTTCTAATCTGACAGCAGGCAACTTGAGTGTGTATATATTCAAATAATATTTTTGAAACAATTTTACATTGAGATATGTCTCCACATCCATGTCAGACACTCATTCCAACATGTTCCTCTCAGCATACAATGATGCTTTTGTACTACATAAAGTACAATCAGCACTGATAAAGTCAGACATATGTGGTGGTGTTACTGTTACATTGTATGAAATTCAGCTTCTACACCTACACTGGTGTATTGTCCAAATCAGACACAGTCTACTGCTGTGTGTGTGGTTGGTGGTATATTACGATCATTGTATAATCATTTGAATCACTTTTCATTTCACTACCACTTAGGAGAACCTTTAACGTAGCCCCATGCATCTACCATTCACTTTTTCCCTCTGGCCACATGCCATCCTTCCCACAGAAGAGTGAAGGATGTCCTCATGTCAAAGATGCATACACACATCATGAAGCAGAGTCCTTCCATGAGCCTCTACAAGCCATCTCCAGACCACTGGATGTGTGATTGCTAATTTTGTCATGGGGTGCTGCACATGTCACATATGGAGAGAGACACTATCTAATGCAATGAAACAAATGCACACGTATGCACATAGCCTTACTATCTTCTACCATATAGCTATATGGAGTTTGGTTTAAATGTTATAATGATGTCTAAGATTTTATGTGATGTTGCTTGTTAGCTTAGTAATGTTCTATGACCTTATGAACATTTCACATGTTAATGTTACTGTCACAGATGTGCTATGTTGAGGTGTGTATGTACAGTAGGCATACAAGTGTGTATTGCAAGCTGTGATGTGAGATAATATAATGTACTGATGGCCACTGCTGCCATTTCATTACACGTTCCTTCCACAACAGCTGTAGTAATAGGCCTCATCAGATTTGTTCACCATCGGGTGATACTATGTATATTATTGGCTTAGGAAGGCATGTGTTTTTGTAGTGGAACAGATCAATATTCTAGGCGGTTCTCATTCAACCATCACAGTGACACTTGCAGTATGGCACAGGTGTGCATGTATCTATGCACTGTGACATATTGTACATCAATGTAAATTCATACTAATTACAAGGGCACATAAGTCTTGTTTCATCCACATGTTGTAATGCTGTGATACACAAAAATATCACATGTTTTGATTCAATTGTAACCTTGTAGAATTAATTGTATGCCTACTTGTGTTGCTTTTCCCAGGGTTTATTGAGGTGGTCACCAGCACCATTGAGTGACTATCAGCATTTGTGTCAGCAAATGCTCTGCATGAGCCACAACCAACTCATGTTATGTGTCCTTATATGGTACCAGGCCACTCAAACATAGCTTTCCAATGAAAAACATATAGGCATATGTTGTACATGTAATTATGTGACATTGGTACAGTTGTATGACTGTGTGAACAGTACCACTGTGTGGCATGTGATGCATAATCAAGGTTATATTTGGAGGGGTCACAAATCACACTATACCAGGGTAATCCTATGGCTAGGCTTGTAAAGGCCGCAGGGCCATTAGCCTAGTACATACCTATGAACCTATTTAAATAAGTGCTAAAGAGGAATACAGAAATAAGTGCAGAGCTGTTTGTGGATGCCACCAGCTGTTCTTAGCTGGAAAAAATAAGCAATCTGCTAGCTGACAGTTTGTCTCACACTTCAACCCCCTGTTGCCACTGGCCATCAGCCAAAGTATACATGCAAACATTACTCAGCTTATTTCTCAGGAGAGCAGCTTATCTGCGCACTCTCTAAGGCTAAAAACACATATTCAGTATTCATCCCATGTTACCTATATCATGACTTAAAACCTGACCTAGCAGACACAGTTAGATCCCTACTTCAAAGCAGATTCCAGATGGCCTATGTTCTTGCAGAAGGATGTACAGCAACAGTAACCTATCTGAACAAGGGAGGATCATATGCAGGGACTTATAGACACATACTCCTGAGTCTCCTCATCTGTGAGGCAGACCAACAACTCATCATGGACATTATCAAAAAGGATACAGATAATCTCCCAACTGTGAACCAAACCCATGTTTAATTTGTTAAGGCTACATCATGTCTGTTAAATGTGTTTGACGTCTTTAAGAAGGTCACCAAGGGCATACATGATGAAAAGACTGTCATCCTGCAAAACTTGACCTGGCCAAGACATCTGACACAAATCTACATGCAGGTATTACAGAAAAACTGTCTCAAGTGGACATCAACACCTATGTCACCAAGTGGGTAGACAAATGGATCACATACAGGACATAAGGTTGAAGTGTGTGAAGTCACCCCTAGCTAGATTCCAGTAACCAGGTCCATAACTCAGGAGTCTGTACTAGGCCCTTTCCTGTGCACTGACTGCACTATAATGTGTTAGAAATGTATTAATTGCCTTAAATTACACTCTGGTAGTCATTGTGGCTGTCTGCACAATCTTGCAGAACAAGCTTGCTCTTAGGTAAACTTCTCTGTCTGTCTGAATGTGTTCATGGTGGTTTACACAGTTTACTGGCTGGCAACACTGTTGCTGGCCATGAAACCATGCTTGTATCTGTGTAAGCACAATGCGAGGCATGCATATGCAATTAGCACTGCTGCTTATTGCACTAACATGTAAACTCTGTGTAGGTTACACGCTAAGCCTGCAGAGTTTATTGAATCTTAGGGATATTTTTGATCCTCTGTATATCATCTGCATGGCTAAATGGATATCCCTCATCTTTTCTTACAGATTATCTGCATATTTAATTTAAAACTTAATGAATGCTGCTGAAAGCCTGCTGCTCACTTCTTTATCTTCTACTCATTTTAATCTGACTATTTGTGGAAAATCTGCTTCAAAATTTAACTTCATGGAGCCCTGGGGTATAAGCTAAACCTGTCTGGCCTTACTTAGAATACCTTGATCAATAACACCAAAAAATGTAGTTATGAATAGTCATAATGGAAGCAAAGGAGTAGAGTGTGATCTCAAAAAATGATGTAAAATTTTATTTATGTGGCTTGAAGCTTTTTGTCAAGATCCTATAAGATCTTTAAGAAGCTTATGAACAAAATATAATGGTAACTTGTGCTATCCCATCCACAAGAATATTGGAAATTAAAACAGTATTCCTTCTTAAACACCCTTCCAGATTTTGAATTTTGTCTTTAGAGCTTCCTGGCTGTGGATCATAATCTGCTTTGTTCTTTTCTTTTCTTTTTTATTTTACATTTGTTGACCGGGATAGTCCGACTGGATACATCTCCATTTTCAGTGGAGGCCCGGGAAGAAAAGCTCCAAAGGAAGTAATACAGGCAAAACTGACATAATACACAATAAAGAACAATTTCAAGCAATTTAAACACAGTCTAATAGCCTCACGGAGTGTAAGTTATATAATCTAACATGCTTATCATCTGGTTAACTAAATTACAATACAGTAGATTTAAATTAACAATATAATACTGGTACACCAGTATTACTAGATATTTAGTCAGGCTTGGAGCAGGGACATAGCCATTGAGTCTTGAAATAAAGCTTGAGGGTTTTCTTGAATTGTGACAGGGTAGTGTGTATTGTATTGCATTTAATGATTCTGTTATCCATTTTAGAAATGTTGTCATTTATATCCTTCATCTGTTTTTCTCAGATATCTTAATGTATGAGCTATATTACATATTTCATATCTAAAGACAGTTAAAGGTTGTTTGATTTCTACCGATTTTTTTTTTTATGAGAGGCAAAGTAACTTGATTTTTTAACTTTAAAACTTCATGTGAGTTTAGTTTGGCAATATAAGGTGCTGCTCATAACAGAAAAATAATTCATAGCAAACTTTTCTGGAGTGGAATGTGGAGAATGCTGTGGTAGGCTCTTCTGCTTTTCAACTGCATCTTTTTCAGTAAACACATTGAAGTGATAAAGATAAACGTTTGTGGCTATCTCAGATCATTCATTAGAGAGACTGTGAAAAAATACAAGAAAGACTAATACATAATTTGAGCTGGACATTGAGCAAAATGGAAGTTGTTTTGATCAATTAAATGGTTTTACTAAAAATGATTTATGGAAAATTGCCCAAACATAAAACTGCCTAATAACAAGCATCTTCCCAAACCTAAACCTACAACACTGTGTTTGCAGGGGTAGAACTCCGGTGCACCTCCAATGTGGGGAACTTCACCCTTTGCATCCCCCTTACATAGTTACAGGTCAAAACAATGTACTCTCTTATGAGCAAATTGTTTGGGGGGCTATAAATAAAAGTGCATGCCCATATGAGCAAACATTATTTTCAATGGCTTTTTTGCCAGCAGCCTTTTGTATGAGAATGCAGTGCAGTGCTATGGCATTCTATATATCTATATCTATGTCTCTCTCTGTCTCTGTCTCTGTCTCTCTCTCTCTGTTTGTTTATATAAATTTCACAAATATGGGAAAGAAGAAGCACCCTATTAGGAGAAACACAGTGCATGCATGGAATGCAATCATTCATTGCAAGTATATGAATAGCAGACATGCTCATGGAACAAGGAAGTTGCAACACGGAATTAATGACTGACAAATAAGATGTTGCACTCATGTAAGGAAGCTGACTAAAACACATCAATTGTGCAAGGTAGTAAAGAACCTCACAATTAAACTGACATTGATACTAATGCCACAACACAAGTCCCATATATTACATTTCTTAATAGTTTGATATTTTTCTCTACTGATTGGTAAGATTGCATTGAAATAATTACTTTGCAATGCTTCTATAATCCATAAGCATCACACACTGTCTGGCAGTTGATCAAATGCAGCAAGTTAGTTGTTACAGTTTATACCCAGCAGTGCTACAGCACTCAGGTTTTAGTGAAACAAAACCAAAAACCCAAAAAAAAGGAAACAAACAAAAAAATATTTTCTTTTAAACTGTAGCAAACTGCTTGCTGAAAATGTAACAATCATTTGGTACAACTTATAACCTGCATGGAGTGTCACAGTGCTCAGGTTTCATGAGAAAAAAAAAACAAAACAAATGTCAATAAACTATATAATTAAATAAATAAATGTCAATTTCTTAGTTTTTACTAACTTTGTGTATCTCTACTATTGTAACTGATATTAGTAATGTTAACATTTTTTATATTTGTTGTTATATTATTTGATAAAACATCTGTTACTGTCTTTCATCTTATGTTGCTATTAAAACATTGTATTTTTGGAGCTTTTCTCTCCAGGCCTTTGCTGAAAATGGGCCAGCAACGGCCCAGTCGGACTATCCTGGTAAACAAATGGAAATAAATAAATTAATAAATAAATACATATTTTCTTCTGAATTGTTGCAAACTGCTGCAGTGCTCAGGTTTTAATTAAAAAAGAAACAAAATGATGTTTTTCTTTTAAACTGTAGCAAACTGTTTGCTACAAATGTAGCAAGCAGTTACTACAGTTTAGACCACACAGGGAGTCCTACTGCACTCATGTTTGATCACAAATGCAATATCATCTTTTAAAAGCTGGTATGCACTGAAGAGCAATTTGGGATTGGACATTGGGGCTCCCAAACACGTTTTGCATGGGGCTGTTGCCCCCATTTCCCTGCCCTAGCTACATTACTGTTCATCATTCTCATTGCCGTAGTAGCATTAGGCTATACTGGTAGTATCCTGCCTAAGATACAACAGCTGGCCAGCTTCACAAAGTTCTGGCTCTCACACCTACTACTTGACTAGCCCCTTGGAGCAATAACAGTGTAGACAATTTCAGTACATTTTCACTGCCTTGACAGGTGCAGCAGTTAGCATTGTCACCTCACAGCAAGAGGTTCTGCCCCTTCAATTCTTGGCTGGAGCACCTTCTGTGTGGAGTCTGCATGTCCTCCCCGCGGTCGAGTGATGTTAAAGACATGCAGGTAGGTGCGAGTGTGAATGGGCATGCCTTCGTTGAAGGTTGGGCATCAGGCTGGCAACTCTGCACCATAAAAATCCACTGACAATCATGAGCGGACCGGAGTTCTGCTGTGGTGACCCCTAACCAGGAAAAGCCGAAAGTCTTTTTGTTTGCCGCCTTGACAGAAAGCAGCTCTGAGGCTTCATAGGAGCAGCACTCAGCTTCAAGCTTCATTTCTTGTAGATAAGTTCCCATAAGGGAGCATTTCCACACAAAAATGATTGCCCTTTTAAGTGTTTTTTACATATTTAATGTCCTGACTAAAAGCAGTATTTCCTGTCTAAGAAATACAGTATTTTTTCAATATCAGAATTTTTTCTATCAGGGACTTCTATTTTAAGAACAGGGCTTAGTTTTAAGTAAAGGGGGTTAATTTTGTGCCAAACGTATACTGCTTTTGCAAACTTTAATTTGTGTTTATAAGCTTTACAGATCAGGCAGTATTTCATAGGGCAGGAAATGCATTTTTAGTGGAATGCATGTGTACACCTCATGCCAACTTACCTTCAGTTCTTTCCATCAGGCACTTGACTATTGAGTTCTGGCAGGGATTTTTGTGTCCTGTTTATGTTTTACATTCAAAAGGGACTGTGTAGGGAAGTGTAGGTGTGAGTGTGCTGCTTGTGAACACTTGCATTATAACTTACCTTCTGACCAGTTTGTTCCAACAATGCCTACTGACTCTTCTCCAGATGTACCTAAAAAGAAAAAGCAACACATTAAAATGCCCTTGCCACCACTACAGGCTCAGAAAGTGTCTCATCTATTAATGGGTGTCTCTGTAGTGGTCGATTGTGTCTTCTCAGACCACTCACTCAATAGTAGTCTGGGTTTCACTGGTATAACCCCTTCAGCCACCATGGAGTAGGGTCAGTCACATGCAGCATGACTGTTCCAGTGTTCAATTTGGGCATGAGAGAACCATCTTCTTTTGGTATGGGAAATACTCCACTTGGTACATGTTATGGTGGCAGGGGAAAGCAACCTCTTGCCAGTGGTGATGTGCCATCCCCTTGTCAGTTTTCTTCCAGTGAAGTACTTGCAAGAAAAAGACAAAAAAAGATAGATATTATTCATATGAGGACATTGTAGCTGTTCATAAAGATTTTTTTTTTACCTTAGCCAGGAAGTTATTAAAGGCTTTTAATTCTGGAACTCAGAAATCCTTACCAGAGTGCAATCTCCATAAATAAATTCCCAAGGAAAGGTTGCCAGGGGATTGTTATAGTGACAGAAACAAGGCTTCTTTTACTGGAGATTCCCAAACCCTAAACTCTGATTCTGAGGAAAGTTGTCTTCTACTGCACACATGAAGGAATTTTGCTTTTCAGAAACTATTTCCAAGATGAATGAGGCATTTTTGTGCAATAAGGGCATGGTCCTTCTGTACTGAGGAAATAGTATGATATGTTACTAGTAGATGTGCCACATTCTACACCCATCACTCTTATTTTACCAGCCTTAGAGGATGTGTTAAATACCACCTGTAATTACCCAAACTCTTAAGTCCGCTATGGAGATAAAACTTCCATTTTCTTATTTTGTTTGTTTGTGTCTTTCGGCTTTTCCCGGTTAGGGGTCGCCACAGCGGAACTCCAGTCCGCTAATGATTGGTAGTGGATTTTTACGTACCAGGTTACCAGCCCTGATGCACAACCTTCAATGAAGGCATGACCCCATTCACGTATGCCTCCACACAGAAGACGCTTTAGCTGAGAATCGAACGGGACAACGTCTTGCTATGAGGCGACAACGCTTACTTTCTTTTTCTAGAGAGTTATTTTAAAGCTAGGAGTATTGTGTTTAAATGATTGCCTTGAGACTGTAACACATTTTTAAATGGAGGCTTCAGTGTTTCTGTCAGTTTAAAAGTAGTATTATCTAACTGATAAACTATTTTCTGTGGAGTAATTGTATTTATTTTTAAGGTTGTGGAGCTGCTATAACATTTGAAAGTGCTTTTACCGTATTTTTGTCTGTCAAAAAAAGTAACTTTTGTGGACTGGTAGTTTTACTGGCATTGTTGTATGTTTTCTCCAGGATAGCGGCAGTATTTTTGGATTGACCTTAGAACAGATTATCAATTCCATGGCCGGTCCTTCTTCCAGCCACAAGAAAAAGTTAAGCAAACAGCCTTTGCCATCACAGCAGGCTAGCAATTTTCCTCATCCACATGTGGCTCTGCTGTGGCCATTTGTTGTACCTCAGACCACTCATCTTTTTCCTCAGATCCCTCTCATATAGTACCTACAGCTGCCATGAAACAGGGGTTAGCCAAGTCATCTGTAGCTGTTGGGGTCCCCTCAGTGGGCAAGGGAGAATCACTTTTGTCAATCCTGGGAGGTAGAACACAGAATGTTTCCCTCTTGTATTAGAATGCTATGCCCATCCCTGGGGAAACAGTGGCTACCATTAGTGACACTGCTGTCCAATTTTTCCTGTCAAAAATAAACAGAAAACAAATAATGTATCTACTCTTCCTCAAATTTCTTTGGGTAGGAGTAGCTTACTGGGACTGGCTAAGGGTTTGATTCAGGCTATCGATCCTTCTTGTAGAGTATTTTCTGATAAAAGAAAGAGAGATGTCTCCTTTCCTGAACAGATTCAAGATTTTGAATTTGAACAGGAAGATGCAGGGATGAATTCAGGGTTTTGTTTTCAGAGTTCTGATTCAGACTCAGAGGAGAGCTCATTTTTTTGATTCTCCCTGTAGAAGTTTCTCTTTCTCTGAGACTATTGCTAGAATGTCCCAGAGGTTTCTCGGTTTCTCAAAACATACTACGTGTTGTTACAGAAGGATTTTTCCAGAGCCTACACCCATTAATCCTGTCCTGTCTGCTTTAAAAGATGTGTGTCTTACTGCCTGCAATTTTCCTGATAGTCAGCCAGCTGTCTCTAATAAGAGAGATAGGACTGTATAAAATTTCTCAGTCTTTTAAAATTTTTTACACTATTCCCAAACATGACCTAGCAGCTGTAGCCTTAGTTGACTCTTTAGCTGCTAAGCAGTTAGTTAATTCCAATCCAACTCTTTCTAATAAGGATGGGAAATAATTATTGATAGATCCAGGAAAAAAGTGTGTACTTCTGCAACTTTGGATTTCAGAATTTTAATTTGTCAGGCTAATATGTTAAAGTTTATTTTGACATACTGTGAAAGTATGAGGAATGTTTTAACTTCAAATTTTTCTTGTCAAAAAAAAAATCTGCTTTAAATAACTTAGTGTCTTCTATCGCACAGGTTACTACTCATTGTTTGCAGTGTGTTATTGACTGTTGATATGTCTTCCAGGACTATGGTCACTGGTATGGTTTTTAAGGAGGTTTGCTTGGCTGCATCTTCAGAACCTTCCAGATGATGTTAAAAAAAAGATTTTAAATTTTGTTTTGGCTAGAGATTTGGTGTTTGGCCCCTCTACTACAGAGGTGATCAAAAAGCGTGATGAAAAGGGTAAGCTGATCCATGAAATCTCTAAGATTTTTCAGGCCTTCTTTTCCAAATAGTCCAAGAGATTTTATTTCGCTTTATCCTATGTTGGTGAAAAATGGAATAAATAATCTCAAGAGAATTCAAGGAAAGAGATGTTTAAGAAGAAGAGGCAAGGAGGTTCCAAATGAAGTCTGAAAGCCCCAAAGCCAAAGACACTTCACGAAGTCTGAATAACTATTTAAGAGACCTTCTAACCCCTTCCAACCCTGGCCCTCTTCCAGAAAATATGAATCTCCATTTTTCTCTTTGGCAGCAAATTGTTCCAGACAAATAACTTCTGAAAATAATTCATCAGGGTTACAGATGGCAGTGGGAGGAAAAATTCCTCCTTTCCAAGCGGGCCATTCTCATCCTGCAGATTAGACTATTTTGTTTCCACCTGTTCTTCATCATATGGTGTCTCAAGGAGTGATAGAACCTGTTCCTCCTTCCCAGGTGGGGAAGAAGTTTTATTGAAGGATGTTCCTAGTCCAAACGAAAGAAAATGCTAGGATTCAAGTTTTGGATCTTTTTTTCCTAAACCTATTTGTAATAGGGCCCAAATTCAAAATGATGTCACTTCACAACCTATTGCCTATGCTTCCTCTTTCAAATGTCCTAGTAACATCAAACTTAAAATATGCTTATCAGCACATTCTTATTCATCCAGACTTCAGGCGTTTCTTAAGGTTTTATGTGCCTATATCACATTATCGGTTATCTGCCTTACTCTTTGCACTATCCACTGCACCAAGATTGTTCACAAAGCTCATTGCAGGCTACAGGGTATCCATATTTGCCCGTATTTAAACAACTTGCTTATCTTTGCAGAGTCTTTTTCAAGATTTCAAGAATCTCTTGAGTGAGAGATCTCTTACACAAGCTTGAATTCCAAGACAGCATTCAAAAGTCTTTCTTGACTTCCTCATACAGGATTGTGTTCATGTGATGTCAGCTAGATGCCTCAGTTCAAAGAGCTTTTTTCCCCACAGGAAAAAGTAGAACTTTATATAGATCTATTTCTAAGGTTTTCCACTTAGACTTCAGTCACTGTAAGGGAATACCTCAGGATTTTGCATGTCATAGCATCTATGATTCTCATGATACCCCTAGCAAGACTCCACATGAAAAAGATACAATGGTATCTGAAATTTCTTTGGTCCTAGCATCAACACCCTTTATCTTTTCAGATCCCAGTACTAGGGTTTGTCAGAAGAGAAATTACTTGGTGGAGACAACAGACACCCTTAAATCAAAGTCTTCCCTTCTCTTTCCCTGCTCCAAAGCAGTCACCACAAAAGTTTCAGACTTTGCCTAGTGAGTAGTTTCAGGAGAGATAAAACTGCAAAAAGTGCAGGTGGTATGAGACACCAAGAACAGATGCAAGCACATAAATATCAAGGAGATGTTTGCCCTAATCAAGGCACTTAATTCTCTGAATCATCTTTGATCCCTGGGATCTTTTCAAGTGGTTACAAACAATACCACAGTGATATGGTGCGTCAACAAGCAAGGGGGAACCAGGTCATACCCCCTTTGCAGGCTAGCCATGTTGGCTTGGGATATAGCTTCACAGTGCAATATCATTCTACAGGCATCCTACATTCCATTAGAGCAAATTTGTGTGGTAGATAAACTGAGCAAGACCAGAGCAGCCCTTCACAAATGGAAACTAGATCTGGGGATCTTCCAAGATTTGATCCATCTGTGGGGAGTTCCTCAAGTAGACCTCTTTGCCTCCTCTCTGAACAATCAGCTGGTAAAATTCTCTTCCAGGACTCCATGCAAGAAGGCCTAGAAGGCAGATGCCTTTCTTTTCTTTGGACAGGGATGTTTCTGTATGCCTTTCCAGCCTTTCCACTAATATCCAGAGTACTTCTGAAGATTCAGAAAGAATCCGTACTGTGGTGACTTCCTTCTGGCCCAGGCAGCCATGGTTCTCCCTTCTTTTGGAAATGGCCAGGGGCAGTTACCAAAAGCATCTTCACAGAATGGATCTACTCACACAAAAACAGGGGTGTTTGATACACCCTGATATGAATCATATTCAGCTGACTGCCTAAATTATAATGTCTTAATTCCTTTTAGGCATCTATTTTCTGAGGATGTGCAGCAGTTACTAATGGAGATAGGAAAGCCCACTACTAGAAAATCATATATTAGCAAGTGAAAAATGTTTTCTAGTGGGTGCAAACAACATAACCAACACCCATTCAGGGCTAGTTGTTCTCTGGTATTACAATATTTATGTGAGTTACTGCCTTATTCCTCTATTAATGTTCATTTATTGGACATTTCAGCATATCTACCCATGGATACTCCTCTTTCAAGCAGTCATTTGTCAAAATGTTCTTTATAGGGGTTTTGCATAAGGGGCCTCCTAGTAAGCCAGTGGCCCCTCCTTGGGATCTTAATTTTGTGTTAGAGAATCTAGCACATACTCCATTTGAACCAGCTAATCTGGCTAACTTGAGTTTCTTAACATGGAAAATAGTTCTAGTGATTGGTCTGACCTCTGCAAGAAGGGTATCTGAGTTGCAAGCTCTTATGATGAGTCAACCCTACCTAATTTTCCACAAGGATGGGATTTATTTGAGAACTAATCCTGATTTTATGCCTAAAGTGGTATCTGGGTTTACTTTATGTCAAACTATCCATCTCCCCGTTTTCTTTCCTGAACCTAACAATGAGGAAGAAACGATACTCCATACCTTGGATGTCCACAGACAATGTTTCAAGAGTACTCATGTCAGTAGGAATGGAGATATAAATACCAAATAATTAGTTTGGAATTTATATCTCCATTCCTGGTGACTCAAATGTACTTTTGATATGTGTTTTGGGTTTAGCTACACTCATTTTTGTCTGTTGAGCATTCCCCATTTCTCTTCATGTCCACAGAGAACTCAGGTACTGTCTTGACAGAATTAAATCTTTCCGGTTGTTGGATCAATTGTTCATTTCTTGTGAAGGTAAGAAGAAAGGACAGCCAATGTCAAAAAAGACCATTTCCAAATGGTTGTCTAAGGCTATTTCCTTTTGTTATACTCAACATAACAAATCTATTCCAGGCAGGGTCAAGATCCACTTTACAAGGACCTTGGCTTCTTCTATAATTTTTGGGAATGTGTTGGATTCTAGAAGTATTCTAGAAGCTGTTACTTCATCTTCTGTACATACTTTTACAAATCGCTATAAGCTGGCTTCCTTCTGTAAGTCCAGATCAATCTTTGCTAGGACCATTCTCCATGGGTTGTTAGACCCTTCTCCTTCCACCTCCCAAATATAGTTAGCTATGGTAATCTACCCATATAGCTAAGACTATTGCAGCAGCAATCAATATGAACATAGTACAGTTGTATAAGTTGAACTTACCATAACACTAAATGTTTGAATGATCAGTACTGTAGTAGCAGCTCCCTCCCTCCATCCTCCTTGCTTTTTGCTGTGATTCTTATGCCAGGGTGTGGACATTTTTTTTTTTTGTTTTTCCTAATGTTGTCCTTTCAGGGCTCAACCTCCCTCTCTCTGCTGACAGGAAAGGTCTGAAGGGATTTGCACCCAGACATAGTTTAGTCAGCTCAGTTTGAACTGCTTGACAGTTTGGGCACTTTGAAGGTGTCCAGCTGTTATATACTTGACAGGATATAACTCATATAGTAAGGCTACTGCAGCAGTGATCATTTGGACATCTACTGTTATGGTAAGTTCAACTTGCATAATTGTACTTTCTTAGCATTACCTTTTGGGGTATCAACAGCTCTAGCTCATTGCAGACTATAAGGCATTCACATATTTCTTATTTAGAGGACTTACATGTCTTTCCTGAGTATTTTTCAAGATGTCAAGAGTCCTTAGCATGTTTTTTTTCTCTTCTTACCAATCTGTGGTTCCAGATAAATGTTCAAAAATCCTCTAACTCCATGACAAAGGATTGTGTTTTTGGGCTGCCTTTTAGACACTTGTTAGCAAACGGCTTTTCTTACCCAAGAAAATGTGGATTTTTACCTGGAAACATTCCCAAAATTCACCAGTCTCTCACTTCAGCAAGGGAATATCTAATGATCCTAGGGTTCATTCTTTCTATGATTCACATGATTTCTTTCACCAAGTTACACATGAGAGAAATTCAATGTTTTTTTATTACATATAGACCAAAACATTCTCATCCTCTAGAATTTCTGGTTCCAAGTTTGTGCTTTGGTAAAAATGAACAGCACTGGTGGAAATGTCAAATGTCTCAGAATCCAGGTCTCTACTTTTCTCTTCCTGTTCCAAAGTTAATCTGTAACTACAGAAGCCTAGACTTTGCATGGGGAGCAGTTTCTGCGGGAGTAAAGATCCAAAGCCTATGGAACTCTTCAGACAGATCAAAGCACATAACTGTCAGTGAGCTGTTAGCTGCTATTCATGTCATAAAATCTCTTCTTCATCTGTGGTGCCCAAGCCTCTACTGGTGACCATAGACAACACCTCAGTGATGTGGTATATAAACAAACAGGGGGCACTAGGTTTTAGTTTATGTGTAGGCTGGCTACAATAGTTTGGGAGATGGATCTTCAGCATGGCTTAACCCTCCAACCATCTTACATTCCAGCAGAGCAAAATGTAGTGGCAAACAAGCTGAGGAGGACCTGGACAGACCTTTATGAATGGAAATTGAACATAGGGATCTTCTTGAAATTGATCTAGTTGTGGGGAGCACCTCAAATAGAACTGCTTGCCTGCTCTCAAAAGAGACAACTAAATAAATTCTACACTTGGGCTCATTGCAAGCAGGTCTAGAAAACAGATTCATTTTTATTTATTTTAGTTATTGCATTTGTTTACTGGGAAAGTCCACTTGACCTAAAAGAGCTAATTTTCAGTGGAGGCCGAGGTAGAAAAGCTCCAACAAGAACATATATACAGAAAATATTAAATGTTAATTGGTACAAAAGTAGATACAGTGTTACAGATAGTGATTATAGTAATATACACAGACTATATACATAAAGGCAGGAATTTTGTTGGTTGCCAGATGAATTCTATCAGAGAGGTATAAACAGGGATATATTAATCAGCATTCTTGTACCAGTATCAACAAGTGATGAAAAGTAATAAATATGTAGAAAATATCATCAGTCAGCAGTAGCAAACAGCGTAGGAGTTTATTTATCATATAAGGAGAAGGAGGAGGTTAGGTTATAGAGCAGCTACATAGCCAGGAAGAGTTGAGATGATTTTTCAGTATTTGTTTGAAGGTGGTAGTGGTGCTGCCTGTGTTTCTTATAATAGGTGGAAGTGAGTTCCATCGTTTGGCGATGGTGAAGGAATAGAGAAGATGATCAGCAGGTAAGGTGGGCTTTTCTAGTTTTAGGAGTAGATGATTTTCATATCTTAGTTGCCTGTTGGGTTGGTATTGGGTGAGTAGTGTTGAGACAGCAAGGCAGTCTGTGGGTCTGTAGATTATTTTGTGTGCTTTAGTTAGTTGGGTGAATGAGAGATGGTGGGGGAGTTCCAGCCAGCCTAATTGTTTCACTGACTTACAGTGGTGGGATGAGAATTTGGCCTTTGTGGCAAATTTGGATATTCTGTTGTAACACATTTCAAGCTTGCATTTTGCAGAATTCTGGATGTTAGTGAGGAGAGGGGTGCCATAAAGGAGAGAGGGTAATAAAAAGGTAGTTGCAAGGGTTTGTCTAGTAGAGAGGCCAAGAAAGTATTGGTGCCTGTAGAGCATACCAAGCTTTTGATGTGTTTTTATCATGTTATTGTTTATGTGTAGGACAAAGTTATGGTTTTCATCTATAATAATGCCTGGTAGTTTAGTGTGTGGGACAACTCCTACAGTGGTATTGTCTTAGCCTTGTATAGTGATGAGTTTTTTTATCTAGGGGAGTGTTTTTAGGGGTAAAATGCTTAATTAGGATGTCTAGGAGTGCTGAGTTAAAGAATTCAACAACCTTATTAAGTAGTAGAGATCTGAGAAGTGCCCAATTTACTTTAGCTAAGATTTAATTAAATATGGATGGTTGGAACTTAGTCAAATTTCTGGTTGATTTGTATTGGTGTTGGCCTGGAGTTGGGGAAGATATGCATAGAATATATGCTGGGTGGTGGTGGCTAATGGTATTAGGTAGTATGCCTGCAGTGGTGATATTTTTAGGGTTGGACACTAATATCCAATCTATTGTGGAGCCCCAATTTTTTCTTTTGTGAGGTCTGCTGATGTCTTGAATTAGCTGGGAGAAGTTGTAAAGGTTTATGACTTTTGAGGGGTTCTTTTGGACAATGTCTAGCCAATCAATGTTTTCATCGCCTAGGATGATGGTTTCATTATCTATGTTTTGGGATGTCCAGGCAAGTATGTTCTTTAATATTGGTTTGTTGTTTCCTGGAGGAATATGCAGAGCTATTATGCAAATGTTTTTATGATTGTTAAGTTTTAATATAGAGATTAGTACTTCTGCTGGAGAGAAGCTGGGTGTTGGTTTTGAGTAAGGAAGTAAAGTATATTTGCTAGGGAAGAGTATTGCTACTCAACCTCCTCTCTTATGGAGCCGATAGGCTGTTAGGCATGAGTAGCCTGGGGGGAGAAATTTTGTGCCTTTTATATATGATTTCAACCAGGTTTTGGTAGCTGCTATAATACTGGGGTTATTTTGTGAAATCCATGCCTGGAGTTCAGGTATCTTCTTTCTAAGGCTTTGGAGATTTATGGTTGATAGCATAAGAGATTTGCTAGGTTTGCTAGGACTGGGGTGGGTGGGCCTTGGTTGGGTTCTGTATCACCGCACTGGATATAATGCATTGGCAATTTATGTAGGTTATACTTATCATTTTTGTCCTGAGAATGGTATAATTGCTGCTGGTGGTGTGATAATGGGGGTGTCTTTGGAGAGGTAGACTTTTGACTTTGGATAGTACAGAGGTATTAGCTATGAATAAGCTAGGTTGTATAGGTTCATAGGTTCATAGGTTCATACTAGGCTATCTGCCCGAGGGCATTTACAAGCCTCCCTATCATTTTTGTTTCAGGCGCCACCCCTTTAGTATGTCTGAGTAACTTGATAAATGTGGTTTATATGTGGTGGTTGTACAGGTGGGTGTAGGAGGTATGTTGGGTGTCTGCAGAGTTGTGATTATTGCTAGGAGAGAGCGTGTAAGTGAGAGAAGTGAGATCATAGTGATAGCAGTGATGGACATGATGGTGGCTGAGTACAGTGTGATAACTGAATGAATATGAGCAGGATAGGTAGAGTTTAGGGGATGGATCACTATATGGCCTTATTTAGAATGGGTGAGGAGGAAGAGTAGTTTAGAGGAATGGTATGACTGTGGGAATAATTAGGGGAGTTATGGGATAGGTGGAAGAGAGGTGTGGGAGGGGTCAGGTTAGGTATAAAGTTAGCATTATGTATGGTGGGTAGGGATGGGGCAGGGTGAGGAGCATAGTGAATGGAACAGGCCAGTCCCCGCAGGGACAAGAGCTGAAAAAAGTACAGTTTTGTACCTACCATAAATGTAGATGTTCGAAGATCCACATTGCTGCAGTCCTAACAATTGGGTAGTCCGCTGTCCTCGGTCGGCCCGAATATCAAAGTATAAGGCTGACGTCGGTCAGGGCGCATTTGACTGACGTCAGTACGTCAGGGTACAAATGCGCATGACCGGCGTCATATCCTCAGTCTTTTCTTGCCCCAGATGTCAGAAGACCCTAAAAAGAAAGGTCAAAACCAAAAGACAGCAAACAACCAACCAACCACCCTTGCACTAACTATAGTACAATATATACAATATACACAAAATGTACAACCCAACCCACACAACCACCTCTAACAACAGAGGGGAAGGAGGGAGGGTAATTGGACTGCAGCAATGTGGATCTTGAACATCTACATTTATGGTAGGTACAAAACTGTACTATGTTCTTCATCTCACATTGCTGCAGTCCTAACAATTGGGTAGAATCCCAAAGCAGAGATAAGGGAGGATGGCTAACTACAAGGAAGCAGGAGCTGCCAAAATGCCCTGCAAAACAGCAGTGGCAAAACCAGCCCTAGACTTAGAGTAAAGTGGCAGGTGATAATGCTTAGAGAAAGTATGTACAGAACTCCAAGTAGCTGCCTCCAAAATATCCTTGGTTGCCACTCCCTCAAAAAGCTGTTGAAGTGGCAGTAGCCCTAGTGGAATGAGGCCTAATCCCAGCTGGAATCTCCTTGCCATGATGGGAATAACAGAAAGCAATGCAAAACCCAATCCACTTAGAAATAGTTTGTTTTGACACAGGCTTGCCCTGAGAACTCAAAGCAAAAGAAACAAACAACTGCTGAGACTGTCTGAACCCTTTAGTTCTGTCCAAATAATAACACAACTGCCTGTGAACATCTAAAGTGTGCAAAATCTTTTCCCCTTTATTTTGGGGATTTGCATAAAAGTAGGCAAATGAATAGTTTGGTTTAAAGCCACACTAGAAACCACCTTAGGCATAAAGGAAGGATTAGTACGTAATGATACCCTATCCTTATGGAAAATCAAGAAAGGCTCAACCGCCATAAGGGCCTGCAATTCAGACACCCTTCTTGCAGAGGTAATGGCCAATAAAAAAGCAGTCTTCCATGATAAATATTTCAACTCAGCAGTAGCTGCAGGCTCAAAAGGTTGTAGAGTGAGTTTCTCCAACACAAAATTGAGATCCCAAGCAGGAGTAGGAGCTTTTCGTGGGGGTCTTATATTCTTTGCCCCTCTAAGAAATTGCTTGAACAAAGGATGAGAAAACAATGGTGGGTCACAATCATAGTGAGCCGAAATTGCTGCAGCATGAACCTTAATAGAAGAGAAGGACAAACCTTTGTCCAGTAACTCAGTAAGATATCGAACAGCCACACTCAAATCAGGCCCAGAAACATCAAAATCTTTTGCTGCACTCCAAAATAAAAATCTCTTCCATTTATCCGCGTACACTTTCCTTGTACTAGGCCTTCTAGCTTCCAAAATAACATTCAAAACTTGCTGAGGAAGTGGAGGCCCACTATGGTTCAAAACAGAATATGCCAGGCTGTTAGGTGCAGAGAGTGAAGCTTGACATTGAGCAAATGGCTGTCCTCCTGTGACAACAGGTGTGGAATCGAAGGCAAAGGCCATGGAGGCTTCCGTACTAGACTTCCTAGTAATGGGTACCAGTGCTGTCGAGGCCAATCTGGAGCTATTAAAAACATCCTTGGCTTGTCCTGTCTGACCTTCAGAAGTACCTTTGGGAGGAGAGGCAGAGGTGGAAAGGCATACACATGAAGATTGCTCCAATTGAAAGAAAGAGCATCCACTCTCCAAGCTGTGGGATGAAACCTTTTTGTGCAAAACTTTGGCAGCTGATGGTTTAGTGGAGAAGCGAACAGATCTATGTCTGGAGTTCCCCATGACACTGTCAATTTCTGAAATACATGAGGATCCAATTTCCACTCGTGGGGATCCATAATTCGTCTGCTCAACACATCTGCTAAGGAGTTCTGTGCTCCTGGCAGAAACCTTGCCTGAAGATTGAGCTGTAAACTGAGAGCAGTCTCCCACAAAATCATTGCTTGCCTGCATAGAGGATAAGAATCGTTCCCCTTGCTTGTTGATGTACCACATGACAGTTGTGTTGTCTGTTAGAATCAACACCTGTCCTGGAAGAAGGAATTCCTTGAAAGCTATTAATGCAAACTGGACTGCTAACATCTCCTTCATGTTGATATGTAGATGTTGTAGTCTGACAGGCCACTTGTTTTGTATCCACTTTCCATTTAGATGAGCTCCCCAAGCTTTGTCTGAGGCATCTGTCGTTAAAATCTGACTCGCCTCTGGCCGGGTCACAGAGAGTCCCTTGTTTAGGTGACATTCCTGAGCCCACCACAAAAATTCCTTCTGAATGCAAGGTATTATTTGAATGACAGTGTCCAGATCCTGGCAGTGCTGTGTCCATACATGTTGAGATACCATTGTAGCTTCCTCATATGCAGTTTGGCATTGGGAAGCACCAGAATACAAGATGCCATGAACCCTAAGGCTTGAAGGACTGTCCTTGCAGTCAGCCCGGACTGAAGAGATAGTTGATGGAAGTAAAGGGATAGACTCTTTTGTTTGTCCGGGGTCAAAAAGGCCATCTGGGATGCTGTATTCAGTCTCACACCCAGAAAGCACATGTCTTGAGAGGGTACTAGACTGGACTTTATTTCGTTCACAGAATACCCTAGGCATCTTAGCTCTGCTATCACATATTCCAAATGATGAAGGAGCTCTTCTCTTCCTTGAGCCAGAATTAGGCAGTCGTCCAAATAAGGATAGATCTGTATTCCTTTTAGTCTGAAGAAAGCTATCACTGGAGCCAGAATTTTCGTGAACACTCTGGCAGCAGTAGATAAGCCAAAGGGCAATGCAGAGAACTGATAGTGAGAAGTCCCAGCTCGAAAACGCAGATACTTTCTGCAACTTAGTCTGATAGGAACATGAAAGTAAGCCTCCTTGAGATCCAAAGTTACCATCCAATGATCTTTGCCCAGCAGAGGTAAAAGCTGCTGCAACGTCAACATTTTGAACTTGGGAATGTCCAGATAAGTGTTGAGGATAGATAAATCCAAAATTGGTCTCCACGTGTTCCCCTTCTTTGGTACTAGGAACAGGCGAGAATAAAATCCTAGGCCCACTTCTGGCAGAGGGACCGGCTGTATGGCCCCTAGTCGGAGCAACAGAGAAACCTGCTTGTGAGCCTCTATTCTTTGTTGAGGAGGAACGTCTGGCATGCCTGTGAAAGGAGGCAAGGTATGGAAATAAAACCTGTAGCCGTGGTGTATGATATCCAATACCCATCTGTCCTGGGTAATTAAACTCCAATTTTCTTTGAAAAGTGCCAACCGTCCCCCCAAAGGTGCTGCCAGACAAGCAGGCTCTGGCAGCTGAAAAGGTAGGTCATTGGGTCTGCTTACGAAAGGACTGACCCCTGCCCTCACCCGAAGCCTGTGCAGGAGAACTTCCTGTTCTAGGCCTGAAAGAGCCCTGAGCTCTGCCCTTACCACGTCTAGATCTACCCCTAGACTGGGAATCATAAGAAGGATACGTCCACCCCTTAGTAGGCCAATTTCTACTAAACTTTGGAGGCTGGTCTTGCAAAAAAATCTTTAACAGTCTGCATAGACTTAGCCTTGTCTTCCATTTTCTTTAAAACTGTCTCAACAGGAGGACCAAACAACACGTCAGATTGTAAAGGAGCATCTAAAATCCTTGTTTTAACATGTTCAGACAAATTCTGATCCCTCAGCCAGGCGTGCCTGCGAAGAACTGACCCAGTGGCAGCCACCCTAGATGAGGCCTGTACAGCATCAAAACCACATTGCAAAGAATGCTTACCCACCTGTTCAGAAACGTGCACTAAATCTTGCAACTCCTTACAATCAATACCTACTGCCAGAGCATCAACCTTAGATTTCAATTGTGAAAGGAGATAATTTTGGTATTTCAACATGTGAAACTGGCAATTCAGAGCCCTCATAGCAAGAGTGGAAGAAGTATAGACTTTCTTGCCCCATCTATCCAAGGCCCTAGTCTCCTTGTCTGCAGGAACCGGATTCTTAACAACAGAAGCCTTAACACCTTTAGGCCCATGGCTAACAGTTTCTGGGTCTGCCCTAGGACTCTTAAAAAGATACTTATGAGCTTCAGGCACCCTGTAATACCTATCCGGCTTAACAGGAGCAGGAGGCAAAGAATCAGGATTAAGAGAAGCTTCCATAAAACATCTTCCACTACAGTCAAAACAGGAGGTATAGCCAAAGGCCTATGCTGGGGTAACAACAGAAATTCGAAGCCTTTTTCTGGAATCAGAGAAGTCCTGACCTTCCCACTTAAAATGCTCCCTCATGGAATGAAGAGTTTCTGAAAAAGAAAAATCCTCAGGGGGAGTAGCAGAAGGAGTAGAATCATCCACATCAGAATCAGAATAAGGAGAGTACTCCTGCAAGTCTTCAGCCGAAGACTCTGAAACATCTGAAGCCTGCTCAAAACCCCCCAGCTCAGGCTCCACCCTAGGCCGCTTATGAGGAGGGGGCATAGAACCCTAATCAAAGTAATCAAATCTTCTGCCATTTTAAGCATATGCTTCTTGGGCACAGTACCTGAAGAGCTAGGGGCAACACTAACTGAAGCTAAACCTGGCCTGCCCCTGGGGGAAGCCTTGGAAACAGAAGGAGAGGGCCTAGCCCCCTTAGGAAGGGAGGGGAGTATAGTAACATGAGAAGCCCCCTCAGCCTGACTAGTCTCTTGAGAGGCCACATCTTGTAATAACAAGGTCTCCCCCTGGGAACACAAAGAAACCTCCGGTGGAGCCACCGGCTCCACCGATACCTCTAAAGAACCGGCATCTGGTACAGACAGTTCTTCAAGCCTAGGCTTAACTGCCTTGTCCTTGCGTTTCTTTGAAGAAGCGGGCGTCGGAGCATCCGACGGCATTTTATAGTTACACCGCTTCCCAAAGACTAACCTCGCACAATCCAACCGCCTCTTTACAGTGCGTTTATTAAATCTAGCACAAGAGCAACAGCCAACAACGTCGTGCTCAGGCCCTAAGCAAGGAATACACAAAGTATGATAATCTTTATGCGGTATCTGTTTCCCACAAGAAATGCAATTATTAACTTTTTCTGACATCCGGTAAATGACTGAGGCAAGAAAAAACTAAAATATTCCCCAACGGGGTACTTAGCCAACTTTGAACCTGGTCTGAAACTTCTAAATCGAAAAATCTCAGAACGCCAACCGGCACTTGCAATACTGCTTCTGCATCGGACCATGCGGCAAAAAAGACTGAGGATATGGCGCCGGTCATGCGCATTTGTACCCTGACGTACTGACGTCAGTCAAATGCGCCCTGACCGACGTCAGCCTTATACTTTGATATTCGGGCCGACCGAGGACAGCGGACTACCCAATTGTTAGGACTGCAGCAATGTGAGATGAAGAACATCTATCAGTTTAAAGTGAGCTTAAGATATCAGTATCTAACAAAAGATTAATCTAAGTGGCTCTGGAATGCTTTAAATAAGTATCACTGTAAGCACACAAACAGGGTTGTCGGGCAGTTATAAACAGGGTTTTTTCTCATTCCCTGATCAGAGATGATGCCCCTTTACACATTTTCATCATTTCCACTGATTTCCAGGGTAATTCTGAACATTCAGAAGGACTCTCTAAAATCATTGCAATGACTCCATTTTGGCTCAGGCAACACTGATTTTCCCATCTTATGGAATTAGCCGAAGGCAATTACCACAAGCTTCCTTATAGACTGGACCTACTCAAACAAGACAAGAAAGTTTGGTACACCTGAATCTCAAACCAATTCAACTAACTGGCTAGATAATTTAATTATGATACCTTTTAGGCACCTGTCTCATGAGGATGTGCAGCAGATACTAAAAGAGGTGAGAAAGCCTGCTACTAGGAAATCTTATATTGGCAAGCAGAAATGATTTTCTAGTTGGTGTCTAGCCTATAACTGGGGCCTTATTAGGGACTGTGTACCAGTGGTTCTTAAATATTTGTGTGTTATTCTTCTTTGGCCTCTCTTATTTCTCTATCAGGTTACATTTTGCAGCAATTTTAGTATGCCTGCCCACAGATCCTTCCTTTTTATATCTGTTTTTGGTAAGTCAGTGCTTAACAGGAATTTTACATCTTAGGCTATCTAGAAATCAGATGGCTCCTTCTTGGGATCCTAATTTTGTACTAAAAAAGTTCACTATACCTTCATTTGAACCAGCACATCAGTCTGATTTATGGTTTATCACGTGGAAGACTGTACTTCTTATTGCTTTGATATCTGCAAGAAGAGTTCTCATGGCGGGTGAACCCTATTTGGTCTTTCACAGAGATATGGTCACATTAAAAAAGCATCCCTCATTTATGCCCAAGTTGTTTTAGAGTTTACTTTGAATCAAGCCATCTGTCTTCTAAGTGTTCTATCCAGACCCTTAGAACTAGGGAAAAAGGAATCTACATTCTCTGGACATGCATAGGCATGTCATGTACTATCTTGACAGAACTAAGTCCTTCAGTAAAGCAGATCAATTGTTTATTTCCTATGATGGAACAGAGATGAAACCAAGAAAGGACAAACCAATTTAAAATAGACAATTTTGAGGTAGTTGTCCTCAGTCATTGCTTTGTCTTATTCCGACCACAGCAAATATATTCCAGGGGAGTATCAAGGCACATTGTACTAGTACCCTGGCTTCTATGATGGCATATTGGAGCTTTGGCTTCTATGATGGCATACTGGAAATGTATGGACTCTAGAAGCATTCAAGAGGCAGCTGCATTGTCCTCTGTACTTATTTCTACAAACCATTGCAAACTGGATTCCTTTTCCAGGTCTAGGACTGGCTTTGCTAGGACCTTTCTCCAGTGGGTCCTGTATCCTTATCTTTCCTCCTCCCTGGTTTAATAGGCTTTGATAATCAACCCATATAGTCAGGCGCCATTGCAGCATTCGGAATGATGAACATAGTGCAGTTGTGTAAGTTGCACTTACTATAACAGTTGTTGTTGTCTTTCGGCTTTTCCCGGTTAGGGGTCGCCACAGCGGAACTCTGGTCCACTAATG
The DNA here is from genome assembly GCF_019279795.1 of Protopterus annectens. NCBI lineage: Eukaryota > Metazoa > Chordata > Ceratodontiformes > Protopteridae > Protopterus > Protopterus annectens. Next base: position 207,663,574 of record NC_056740.1, on the reverse strand, counting down.
ATTGGCAGTAGATTTTCACGAACATTGAGGTGCCAGCTCAATGTTCAACCTTCAACGAAGGCACACCCATTTATGCATGTCTTTTGAATGCCCACCCAACCATGGGGAGGACATGCAGACTCCACACAGAAGGCACTCTCCGCACTCCAGCCGAGAATCGAACGAGAGAACCTCTTGCTGTGAGGCAACAATGCTACCACTGCACCACTGCGGTATGATCTGCACTTACTATAACAGTAAATGTTTGAATTCCTCACTGCGGCAGTAGCTGCACCTGCCCTTCACCCTCCATTTCTATATATAGTTAGTTTTTGGAATATAAAGTTATGTATTACTGCTTATATCTTTTTAAGATTCTAGATGAGCAATCTCTTATCTCTGTATTTCACCCTCCATTTCTATATATAGTTAGTTTTTGGGATATAAAGTTATGTGTTGCTGCTTATATCTTTTTAAGGTTCTTTATGAGCAATCTCTTCTCTCTGTATGGGCAAGAAAGTCCTGTTGATTTTTCTCAAAGAGGCTACCCAATCAGCAGCCAGAGTAAAGCTGTGGGAGGTTGCCAGAGCTTTGCAAAGCTGTCCAGTTTTTGTATTCAGGCCAGGATACAACCCACATAGCCTAAGGCTACTGCAGCCATAGGTCTCAACCTCTTAAGAGGCCAATGTGGAACACAGATCCTAGCAATGTGTGACAAACAGTCAAAATGTGGAACACCCTATTTTTGCACTGCACGAAAACGCACCATTTCCATGGGACCTGGTTGAAGTGGGCTTTCTGCCAGAAGTACTAAGTCAGTGAATACTGTGTATTTTTAAAATTCAATATGACACACGTCAAATAAAACAAAGTCAGCAGAAACCATTGATAAAATGCAATATACTCAGCAGCAAATAGTTACATAAAGGCATTCAAGTGCAATTATTAAAAAAATTATGTTCAGCACCTGCTTTTCCAACCCCTCCACATTTTCCCCAGTTAAAAAGGCAGCTAGAAAGAATTCAGTTGTTTTAGGCAACGGCAGACCCTAGATTGTTCTAAAAGTCCTGAATGCCAATATCACCAACATCATTTCCTTGTTGATGATATGTCTGTTGGGACACGAGTGGTGACTCCACTTACCATTTCTTGTTTTATGTAAGGAAGCAAGGGATGCTCTCTTCCAAAGACTGATGGCACCATGCTCTCCACAGTTACCGCTGCATCTTCCTAATATGTAACATTGCTAGACACCATAAAAATGGTTGAAGCCATGTATCCTATTACCCTTTGGATTTTCCTTACTGAGACATGTCTCCTCTTAGTCTTATCTTGTAAGAACGAAGGTAGGAACTCCACCCTGTCCTTGAGGAGAAATGCCTTTAGACTGACTGTATTCAACAATGCTTCCATTAAAAAGAATACACTTCTAAGTATTACATTGGATATAGGCAGGCTCAGAGACAGTCCAATATTCCAAAAGCAAGTCAAAGTATAAGCTAGTGCCCTTTCTACTTCCTCATGAGAGTGGCCTCAATAAAGCAGTTATATGTGTTGGGATAAATACGAATACCCTTAGTTCTTCAATGGACTATGACCAGTGTCATCCATTTCTGAAACACCCCGGGTGAAGTAGCTAAACCAATGGGCAAAGATGTAAACTGGTAGCAACCCCTTACTTTGAATCTGAAAAACTACCTGTGATTACTGCGGGAATACATAGGCAAGTAACCTTTAGTTCTACAGTAACCATCATACGCAGACTGAACATTCTGAACTCTAGAACCTTCAGGAATTTGACTAAGCTAGACAGGCTGACAACAGATTTCCAAAATCAGTCCTTGCTTAATCTGAAAAGTCAATAACCAGGGGCTCGCAACACTTTGTTTTTCTTAAAACAGTACTTAATACAACACTTTCACTCTGGTTTTTCCTTTATTTCCATTATGGTTAGCTTCATTATTTTTCAGTTAGTTTTAGGGCAGTTTCAAAATATTTTGATTTCCGTTTTTATTCCACATTTTTATTAGTTTTTATTTTTGATTTATAATGGAGCTAAAGTTACCATCAGTCTCCCCTGTGGAGACTAACATAGCACTCTTCCACTCGTAAAAGTCACAAATTTTCCCCCTTAGTGATAATTAACTTCCTCATCTCTTTGCACCCACACAGTCTAGGTTTCCCACCACCCGACTTTAAGAAAACCATTGAGTCCCCTAACTTACAATCATTTTTAGCTAATGGTCCTTTGGCCATTGTTTTGCATTTGGTTATGGTGGTTTGTAGTAGCTTGAGAGTCTAGCTTTTGTTTTTTGTATAATGCTTATACAGAGTGTACTCGCTCACATCCAATAAAACTAGTCCCCGGACAACTGAGTTGTTGTTGTTTGTCTTTCGGCTTTTCCCAGTAAGAGGTCGCCACAGCGGAACTCCGATCCGCTAATGATTGGCAGTAGATTTTTTTTTTTTTACGAAACGCCGAGGTGCCAGCTCGATGCTCAACCTTCAACAAAGACACGCCCATTTACGCACGCATGCCTTTCGAACACTACCCAACCGTGGGGAGGACATGCAGACTCCACGCAGAAGGCACTCCCAAGCCCAGCCAAGAATCAAACGGGAGGACCTCTTACTGTGAGGTAACAACGCTACCGCCATACCACCGTGGCATACTCCCCGGACATATCTGAGTATGCAGTAAAAAAGGGGTGTTCCCTTAGCCATCAGAGTAGGTTTTCCTGAATGGAACATAAGCAGCAGAGAGGGTCTGCACTGAGCATGTAAGGGGAGGGAGAACTGCATTTTCAGGCACAAAAAAGTTCACTTGCTTTCTTAAAGATGTAAATGACCTGACTGGCTTGTATATTGCGATGCCATTTGGCTGTAACTGTGATATACAAGCCAGTCAAAAGTCACAAAGTGGAGCAATGGCTGCTCATTATGGAAAGCGGAACAGTGGGCTTAATCAATCGCAAATGTGGAGCATTCTGCACAATCCAGAGCACTTGGCTGCTCAGACTGCAGCAGTGAGGAATTCAAACATGTAATTTTGTGGTAAATGTAAGTTACACAACTGTACTTTTCTAACCATAGGGATTTCAGTATCAGTTGAACAGTATAGGTAAAGCTGAGTAATCATCCCCCTCCCTTTTTTGTTATGTTTCCTCTCCCTCTTTTGTTTTGCAAATGATACAGGATATCCACTTAAAGCTTGACTAATGACACCAGTTTGTAACCCCCCAGGGAGCTGCCAAGGTGTGCTTCAACACTGCCCTGTCCCAGACACAGATAGTCATTGATCAAGTGTTTGGCCTGTTCTAAGCCTATATCCATTGTTTGTCAAGTCTGGGCTACCCTTCAGTATGCGGGATGTTTAGTGGCTGCTGCATTCTGCACAACATGATCATACTCTGGTCTGATGTGCAACTGCCACAGCTAGTCACTGATGGTAGCATTGCAGCTTTCTCTAAACTTCCTCCCACTGGTGATGACAGTGATGTTGGCCAAATGACGCACTAACACTGCAAGCCTGAGCATGGTGTATGGCTGAGCAGATGAGGAGGAGGTTTCTAATGTACAGCTTTAGGCCATAACATTCACTGAGTGAAAGTGAAATAAAAAAAATCACACAGATAATACTTGTTGTATGCAGTGTTACTTGTGAGCTATTGAGTGGTGTGTGGTCAACTTATACTACATATCAGAAATGCTCTATTTACCAATAAATATATCTTTTATAAGCTAAGTTTTGCATCAGTTATCATTTGTACAGTGTTGAGGGGGAAGTGACACAAGTGATAGTTATACTGGCAGATTTTGACTTAAGTATATAAAATGAGGTGATATGAAATATGTTTTAGATTATGATAATAGTTTTCTCTGCACTGCCCAGAAAAAAAGCATGATGTATGCTACCTCTTAAATTACTTGCATTGGAAACAAATGTATTTTTTATTTCATTTTTTTCTCATGGTATTCAAGCACAGCATTGGCTGTGTCTGGAAAGTGACAGCTGGATGAGTACTATTTTTCTGTTACTTATGTTGAAAATGCAAGTTATATATGCAAGTTATATTTGGAAGGTGTCATGCATGATATTCCCTAAGGACAGTGGTTGCAGATGGTCCCATAGATTGAAAGCAAGCACTGGTATGTGAGTTTGATGATCAGTTGCTCAAATAATGGGATGTCCGGGATGCAGAGGAACCTCTTGACATTGACCTAATTGTGCTGTGGGACCTAGACATTGACTGACATTCTAGACCTGACTGCCTACTTCTTTGGAGACTCCACATAAGTTCCTGCACTTTTCATTAGATGCATGTGGTGTCTGGCCTACTTGTTCACCTTACATGCACATAGTTCCTGGCTAAGTCCACCTGTGTTCTTAATGTGTGTCTGGTAAGCCTTTACAAGTATGTGCATGGAAGCACATAGAAGCAGATATAGATGCTGTGTGTGCAACCATACTCTATATGCAAATATTCATGTCATTGTCCCTGATCTCAACCATATATTGAATTGCTTTCAGCAATGGTGCATACAAAGTAAGCAATTTTCTTTTTCTACTGTTTTTTTTCATACCTTCTCAGCATCAGAGGAGATCTGATATAATAGTGAGCAGCACCAGCAGAGTGTGATCAAAAGTGTGAAAAATGATAAATACTATAAAGTAATATAAAAATATATGTCATTTAAAAAGGTACCATTTGTTAATGCAGTACCAGGTTTAATTTTGTGGTATTATCAACAGTCCACACTCAGTGCATAAAAACAGACATATTAAGGTAGCTGTATTTATACAGAGCTATTGAAGTGGAAGAAAATGTACTACATCAATAATAAGTACTTTGACAGTGAAAGCATTGCCTGTCACTGAAGCAATGGCTGTCATTATTTAATGCTGAAGTAATTCATTGTGCATTGTCTATGGATTCTCATTTTGCAAAGTAAAGCAATTAATTCATATCACAGAAGTAACAGTAATAGCAAGTACCATCAAAGAAGTAGCTCTAAGAATCTAGTCTATCCATTACTACCTCCAATATATGTAGTAATGCTTAATAACAATTGCTGATCAAATGAATACATGGTTAATTTGCTTTAATTAAATAAAATACAATTACTACAAAGCACGTATGAGTCCATTTGTTGTCTCTGTCTGTCTCTCTGTCTCTCTTTTTTATTTATTTTTTGTTATTATTTTATCATTTCTCTTCCCCTGCCTACCAAGGGACACCTTCACAAGGTAGGGGTAGTAGTTCCATGCCTGTGGACCCTACAGAGCGAAGCAGCCTGTTAAGCCACAAGCTCCATGAGGTTCAAGGCCTGGATGGGATAATGAGTGACTCTTGTAGCCCTCGTGCAGTATTTTATTTGCCATACTGATTATCCATTTTTTAATCACAGCTTCTCCTCTAGACTCTACCTGAGCTGGCCTTTCACTTAGTATTTACTTATCCCTTTTTTTGTGCATACTCTATCAGTCTACTTCTGCTTGGCCTAATTTCACTCCATTACCTTTCCCCCTGTCATTATGTGTTCCCAGTACCTTGGTTACTTTGCTAATTTTCACAATAAATTCCAGCCTTTTCTTGCCTACTTTTCAATACTCTTGTGACAATGTGAGGTAGTGCCAGCTACACCAGGAGAAGTAGGGCAGTGGCTGTGTAACAGATGCCAGCATAGCTAGCTGGAGTTCTGTAAAGAATTATATGTCATTTGTATATCAAATTGATTTGTACAGGTGCTTGTGTTGAACATGTATTTGTAAAGCTGCTTGTTTTAAAAATGTATCAACAGTGGGTCCTGATGGACAAAAAAGAAATACACCTGTATGTCAGACTTTATTGTAACTGTTGAAATGAATATATTGTAATAGAGGATACTGGAAGAGAAGAAGTTAATCGCAGTCCAGCCAACTTTGAAAAATAGTCTGAAATTAAATTACCTGATTTAGGCCATAAAGATTGTATCTCACAGTTCTGATTGAAGCTAGAGACAAAATGTCTGGGAAAACCAGGACTAGAAATGCTACTATATTGTCCTAAGGGGTGAAATAATTGCTACCCTGGAAGGGTAGAAGCTTTTGAAAGGGTTTTATAGCTTCCAGATGCTATGCTACCTCTTAGCAAAGCTCTATGTGTGCGTATGGTACTAGATGCTGGTTCAGTTGCTAGTAAAAGGGGGTAGTGTGGGAACCAGAGTCCGATGACCAGACGTATGTGATGTCATTTTGTAATCCAACACTGAAATTATGTTTTAATACTAGATGAGAAAGAAGTCTCAGGGCAGTCTGTTTGTGAAACATGACAAAGAAGAAGCCCTCACCCACTTCATTTTACCTTGCTTTATTAAGTAAGTAAGAAACAGGGATTCTTTAGATCAGTCAGGAGAATATAGTGAGATTAGTTAAGTATTGTTTTTCTGTAACTGTGTGAATCTTTCCATCTGTGTTATTTTTATTATTTCCTGTGCTTGAAACTCTAGTGTTTATTGTAAATAGATATTTAGTGTTTTTGTGTTCTTTCATTAATTATTATTAAATATATTTAAACTTTTCATTGTGGTTGGTATTTTGGAGAATATTTTAAGTTTCAAGCATACTTATATTTATTTAGTGACACTGTGGCCTCTCCTGAAAGCCTTGCTGCATTGGTCAAACACTGCCATTTGTATTAATATTAATTTTACTAAGTGTAATTGGGTATCCTTGTAAGAGCCTTAGAGTAGCTGACTGGTGGCAGTAGAACTACTTATAGCCTGAGCAGAGGTTGTAGAGCTAGTACATCTGTGCTAGGCTTTGCCGTGTGTGTGTGTGTGTGTGTGTGTGTGTGTGTGTGTGTGTGTGTGTGTGTGTGTGTGTGTGTGTGTGTGTGTGTGTTGTGTGTGTGTGTGTGTGTGTGTTTGTGTGTGTGTGTGTGTGTGTGTGTGTGTGTGTGTGTGTGTGTATGTGTGTGTGTGAAAGTCAAAACTCAAAGAGTGTGTGTGTCAGCTACTTGGAGCAGGAGAGCAGGGGCACAGAGCACTGGTTTCACAGAGAGGGTGGTGGAGAACTTGGCTTGGAACATCCAGCTGAGGACTCAACTCTACAGCTGTGTCAGTGGGGAGTCTTATTTGGGGTCTGGAGAAAGAGAGGGAAACCCATCCCTGGACTGAGTGTGTTCCCTGTGCCCTCTTAAGGAAAATTGTGCTTGGAGCACAGAGCTGCATCTGAAAATACTGTGTGTATCTATTTTTGTTCCAAGTGAACTTCCCTCACTGGTGTCTGTGATGAGGACTGAGACCCCTTAATCACTGGCCCAGACGAGGGACATCACAAACTCTACTTGCAGTCATCCCTACTGATAAAACATCCTTTCTACATTCTTATTTTAGCTCAATTCTTAAATATTTTCTGCTACTTTAGAAGTGTAATATTATGTTTGCTTGTTGTTATTCTTCTTGAAGATCTGCATCTGAAATCTAAAGTATCCTTACTTCTCAGATCCTCTCCTCTCATTTAATCACTATGCCTTTTTACATTGGTTTGTAACCCTCTGCTTGTGTATGAACCTTAGCTGCATAGCTCTAAAGTATATCTTCAAATCCAGTGATCCTATACCACTTTGTTCTATGGGTAGACTTCTTATCCCCCTTAACTTTTGCTTTCTTCCCCTCCTAAATAAATTTGTTTAACTCTATATTAATTATGGTCCACAACCTCTCTGGTTTATAAATATATCCCTGACCTGTAAATAAAACTAAAGGGACTAGAAATGTTTTCGCTGCTTTCCTGTTACTATTCACATCCATAATTAAGAACTATCAAATTCTCATGTTTTGAATTATTTTTTGTTTATTCTCTTCCCACAAATCCTTAGCTGCCATAATAAAATCCTTTTTAGTCCATACACCTAACTACTTCATCTTATCATACTCCCATATATGACCAAAATTTTATTCTCCTTTGTGTTGCACTTGGAGTTTGTGACACTAGAATTTTACCCAATAGGGACAGAAAATAAGCAAGAGGGGTGTTGGAATTTCATGGAGAAAATTAGCAAATGAACCTGTGTTAATTTCTGTTATTGTTTGCAAGGAGGGCCTGTATTCCCCTTAAAATACCCCAAGCACATTTTGTAGCAGTATGAAAGGGGATAGGAAGGGGTTAAAGGGAGGAAATGCACTTCCCTTAACAAAACATTACAGAAAGTAGTGCTACTGCCTGTTGACATCCACCTGTGGCCTGAACATGCTGAAGTAGCCTTCCTAAAACACAGTTTATTTACACTTTTTGATAAGGTTAGTCCCACTAGGCCAAGGGTTCCTTTTTCAGGAGAGACCCATGGTGACATTCTTGCTGGCAAGAGGAAATTTAGACAAGGCACTGGGGAACTTTCCCTACTCTTTTCAATAAGTGCTGTGGGATCTTTTACATCTACCTGAGCTACCACCATTTCAAGCAGATGGGGCTTTATAGGTTTATGGTTTCATAGGTAATTACTAGGCTTGTAGTTCAGGGGACCATTGAGGAGCCTAGCCCAAATTTCTTGTTGCCCCAGCACTGCCTGCTTAAGTGACTTGCTCAAGGACACATAGCAAGCAAATGAGGAGTGAGGGAATCCAACACTGTACCACAGAAACTACAGCTAATAGCCTTAATGATCTGTATTAACTGCCAGACTTTCTTCTACTGGACAGTACCCTTTGGTTGCACTAAACTGTCAGTACTGGAACATTAATTCAACTGACCAGTGTTGGAATAGAACTCACAACCTTTAGATCTCACTACACCTAAGGCAAGTGTCCTCTGTGTTGAGCTACTGGGCACCAGTATTTCATCTGAAGGATGGATTATGCAACTTAGTTCTACATGCCCAATAATATAACTTCAGACTGATCTTTTCTCTTTGATTTGTTATTGTAAAAAGTTCATTAGCTCAGTGGTGCTGAATTGGTTATCAGAATGAAATAATTTTTTCTTGCATCAAGTCATTGATTGTTCATGATCTTTTAGTCATCCTCCTTGCTTCCAGTAACCTTTGCTGCTATCTAACTAGAGTATCCTGTAGTGCATCTATAAATCCTCTTCTTTTTGAGTGCTCATCTCTGTCAAATTAACATTTATTTAGTCTCTGATAACTGGCTAAGTTCCAATAGGTATCAGGAAGTTTGAGCTTTGGCAAATTGCTACAAGCATTACAGTATTCAAACAACATTATGGGCCAGATTCAATAAAGCCTACACTAAGTGTACACAATATGTAATCAATAAAATTCTTAGCACATTGTTTGTGCTTTCTAGTCACTCAGAAAGATTACACTAAGTGTAAACGTAGTCTGCACTTTGTGGTAACCATTATGGATCCCTGTCAATATTTAAAGCTGCAAGAATATCAGTAGGAAGACAAAATTAGGAGGAAGAAGGTGTGAGTTATGTCTGTGTTGTCTGTTCACTCAGAACAGTGTACACTTAGTGTAAGCTTTATTGAATCTGGTCCTATGAATCAAAATATTTATTCAAAATATAGTTTGTTACCCATTTCGTAAACAGAATACTATACTACTGTCATTGCCTTGACATAAGGGGGGGGGTCTCTGCAACTCATCCATTAAGAGGGGTTCATACTAGGCAGTCATGCATGTAAGGATGCCTATTATGGATGATGCAAACAGAGGAAGAGCAAAAAAAAAAATCTGCACTCAGTGTCCTTCTCTACAGCCAGTGAATTATACTGGAATTAGAACTTGCCTTGTGCTAGGAAGTTAAACCATGAAGACGTGTCTCAGTATAAAAACAAGTAACATGTATGATACTGCATGTGACGTGAAATCGTGCAAGGCTGAGATATTATCTAGAATCCTTGCACAGTGGCCTTAGGTACTAACACATCCTGTAGTCAGTTTGCCTGCTTGTTAAAGGAAGTGTTATCAACTTGACTAAGTCATCCTGGTTAAAATGTTAAAATTTTGTGGAAACAGCAAACCATTCTACAGCACCTGTTGCCATCATAAAATTTAAGGAGGATGAGTCAGTTAAATGGGATGAAGAGGCGCAGTGATTAGCTTTAGCATAGTTCAACTGAGGTTCAAATATTTGCCATGTTGTGTTAAAATACATGTAAGTTAACTTAGACCAGGTTCTGTTACTTGAGTCAACTGTTAATCATAAAGTGATTTATTTATTTACTGATATTTGATTACGAGGAAAGTCCAACTGAGTAGGTGTCCATTTTCAGCAGAGGCCTGGGAAGAAAAGCTCCAAAGTATTACAAAAATATTTTAAGAACAATAGTTTCACAGTGTTCAAAAATAATAGAAAACATCTACAGTTTAAATAATTATACCAAATTGGACATAATGAGAAAACATTGGTTAAGAAAAGGGGTCTACTTCATAGGATCAAAAGTTTCGAACATCGAACCTCTGATCATCAAAGACCAGAGACAGAAGTTCTGAAATATTGAACCTAAGAAAAAAAAATCTAAAACGTGAAAACGTATTTCATGTTTTTGCAGGGGGGAAGCACCCCTGCACCCCCCATACCCCCTGCAACTTAAATATACCAACTCTGAGATTGCAGCACAGTGATGAGAACAGTAAAGTTCTCATTTCACACTGTACAGCGATCTCTGTTCACAAGGTTCAATATTTCAAAGCTTCGATGCTTTGGTCTTTGATGATCAGAGGTTCAATGTTCTGAAATTTGGATCCTTTGAAGGGGATCCAAGGAAAGATACAACTTACATGACAATGATTTAATAGTTAGAGAAATTTTAAGCATTTTATAGAGAAAGTAATGGTAAGCTAGTATAATACAAATAGGAACTGCAATATGAAACCGAGAAGAAAACAGAGTTATGGCATATTCTGAAAGAGAGTCAGGGGAGAGATATAGACTGAAGTAAGGACGTGAGTGAAGAAGGGAGAGTAAGGAGGTGTGGGGTATGAATAGGTACTTGTTCATATTTAGGAATACAGTTTATCATGGGGTTGAACAAGAACAGATCCACATTTTAGCTAGGAAGTCTTTCTAAATGGTTTTAAAGAGGGAGGATAATGACATGATGGATACAGGTAAGGGGTTCCTGGCCTTAGCAACATGGTATGAGTACAGACCATGCACAGAAGATTTCATGGGTTTGTGAACAGAGAGGAGTTTTTGTTCAGTGGACCATAATGACCAATTGGGAACATAGTTGTGTATATTAGTATTTAGTGCTGGACAAGCAGATAGCTGCTGGATAAGTTTATAGGTGGTCAGAAGCTGTGCATATGCTAGTTGATGCGATAGTCCAAACCAGGTTTAGGCTTTTTAGTCCTATACAGTGGTGGGTTCTGAAAGGGGTATTTGCAGCAAATTTAGTCACTTTATTATATCATTGTTCAAGTTTAATTTTTGTGATGCCTGGAGATTAGTAAGGATGGGAGTGCCATGAAGTAGTGAGGGTAGGAGGCAAGTATTGGCAAGGGAAGTTTTAGTTGCATTGGTGAGAAAGATTTTGGCTCTGTAAAGCATCCCTAGTTTTTTTTTAATTTGTTATGCAATTTTGTATATGCAGGTCAAATTTAAGACTATTATCCAGTATTATTCCTAATCATTTTCTATGAGAAGTGACTTCAATGGTTCTATTATTAAGAAAGAGGATTTAAATTTTTTTTCATGAGAGAGGACTTTGGAGGAAAAAGAAGTATTTTTGGGGGGTTGAGCATGAGTTGTGAGTTATAAATCCATGTTTCAGTGGCTTTTAAAGCTTTATAAGCATTTTTTAAAAATGTGCCAGGTTGTCCGATATGCCTATAAGTGCAGACTCATCTGTGTCTTGTATTAAGAGGCTTGTTGTGTGAATACGTCACTCAACGGAGGTTTTGAATTGAACACCTCCTCCATGGTAGCCACTCCCTCACCTAACCAGCAAGCTCTAACGGAACGGAAGGAGGACAATGGCATGGGAGCAAGACTAAAGGTTTTGGGTAAAGGTTTGGAACATTTTTTACCCTTCCCAATGAAGTTTCGCGAAACCTTCAGAACCAGGTCAAACAGCCGAGGGCGCAGGAAGCGAAAATTCTCAGGAGAGAATTCGGGAATGAGACGATGAACCAGGAATGAAATCGACTCGTCTTCAATTTCTCCATAGGTTCATAGGTTCATAGGTCCATACTAGGCTATCTGCCCTAGGGCATTTATAAGCCTAGCCAGAGTATGTTTGGCTTTCGCCACCCATTTTAAATTAATTTTGCTATGCCCTTTTTCGAGGTTAGTATACTGTGCCTCTGTCTAACAGTGACACAGAAGTGATACCCGGGGTAAACCTATGATCTCCCATCCACTCATCAAGACTCCTCTTGAAGAGAATTAATGAGGGACTCTGCCTAACCTGGACTGGGATTTTATTCCATAGTGAAGGGAGCCTCTGGGTTATGAATCTGTCCCTCCAGCATGTCCTATTTATTTCAGTGCTGAGGTTCAAGTCTCTGGAGCGTGTAGCTCGATGGGATTTGGATTTTTTGAGGTGCAGCATGTCCCTTAATTCCGGGTTGGACATGGCCTTATACGTCAGGCACAGGTCACCTCTGAGCAGGCGGTATGCCACTGAGTAGAGCTGGAGTTTCTTTAACCGGGCAGCATATGGCATCTGTTTGAGCCCTTTGATCCTCTTGGTGAGGTACTTTTGGGGTCTTTCCAGTTGCTGCAGGTGTTTGGTAAGGTACATCCCAAAAGGGGCATTGTACTCGATTATGGGCCTGATGAGGGATGAGTAAAGAGGCACGATGACCTCCCCTAATCTAGATGTGAATCCCTTCATGATTAGGTGGACTATATAAAATGTTTTTCTAACCACTTTGGCCACGTGGTTGTCAAATGAGAGATTGCTATCAACTTGGGTCCCCAGGTTCCTAATTACTTCTTCTGTACTTAATGGATTACCACCTATGTGGTAATTTGTGGGCACTTTGTTTTTGCCAAAGGGGATGACTATACACTTTTTGGCATTTAGCTTGAGGCCATGGCTCTGGCACCAGTTGTCTGTTTCTATGAGGCCCTTTTGGAGGATGCTTGTGTCGGCTGGAGAGTCGATTATGGTGCCCAGTTTGCAGTCATCTGCGAACTTGGTCAGCCACAGTCCTTCCGTGTTGGCCTGTACCTCCGAGAAATATATACCAAACAAGAGAGGTCCCAGGACTGAGCCTTGTGGGACGCCACTTGTAACTGGTTTGGAGTCTGACATGGCTCCATCAATTCTAACCATGTGGGTTCTGTCCTTGAGCCAGTTTGCAACCCATCTAGTGACATAGGGGTTTATATTTAAGCTGGTGAGCTTATCTATAATGCCCGAGTGGGGTATTGTATCGAAGGCTTTTGCGAGGTCCAGATAGGCTGTGTGGACCACCTTCCCTTCGTCAATGGCCTTGGTGACTGTTTCAAAGAAGTCAACCAGGTTTAAGAGGCAGGATCTGCCCTTAACAAAGCCGAACTGGGTAGGATCCAGTGTCTGTAGGTCCCCAATATCTTTATTTATGAGGTCCATGATGATCCTTTCCATAGCTTTGCAGACCAAGCTAGTCAGGCTTATGGGGCGATAGTTTCCAGGGTCCGTTGAGGCACCACCTTTGTGGAGAGGGACCACAGTTGCTGTATGCCACTCTTTGGGTACATATCCTGTAGTAAGGCTGAGATTGAACAGTAGTTTTATGTTTGGGTTTAGCTCTTCTTGGAGTTCATGTAGGACGCAGCCTGGGACACCGTCTGGTCCCATTGATGCTGTGTTTTTTGCTTTGGAGAGGGCGGCTCCCACCTGAGCATCTGAGATGTCAGGGGGCAGCACTCTGCTGGGATAGATATTTGCCCTTTTGGTGGGGAGGGGGGGGGAGATGTTTGCGCTGAACCTGTCAGCTAGGATGTTGGCAATGTCTGTGGGATCAGTGTATTTTTTGTCATTTTGGACTAATTCAGAGCATATCTGGGAATTCCCACCCAGGTTCCTAACATAACTAAAGAAAGCCTTGTGATTATCCTTAGTGTCCTGTGCAATTTTTCTCTCAAAGCTGGCCTTTGACGATTTTTTTGCTAATACTGATCAGAGATGCCTTCCCTTTTTGGGATTTTGCTCTATCATGTAGTAGCTTCCTCCTTCTATTGTATAGTTTGTTTATGGCTGGGGTCCACCAGACAGGTTGTCTGCCTTTGGAGGATTGGGTCTTGGTTTTATTTGGGATTGCATGATCCATGCATTCCTGAAGGTGTTCATGGAATGCATTTATAAAGGATTCTGCGGTCTGGGCCGTATTTTCCACAGGCCCGGGGGCTTTGAAGGATTCCACCTCGGTTTTGAGGAGTGTGAAATTTGCTTTAGAGAAGTCTTTCACTGTGGTTTTGGGCAGGGGTGGGGTCGGGATGTGAATATCCAGTGAGATCAGTTTATGGTCTGATCTTACCAGTGAGGATACACTTCTGGTCTGGAGCATAGAGTCCCCATGTTGGTGATGATCAGGTCCAGTATGTTTTCCCCTCTTGTGGGAGTGGTAACAAGTTGTTCCATAGCATTTGAGTTTATGAATTCTAGGAACCTTTGGGCAAGGGTGTTGGAGCTAGAGTAATGCTCCCAATCTATGTTTGGGTAGTTGAAGTCGCCCAATATAATGGTGTTAGGAGAGACCTTCATATTTTCCAGTGTTCTCAGGAAGGCCGAGTGGGGTTCCTGGGTTTGGGAGGGTGGTCTGTAGCAGGCTATAAACTGGAAGGCAGTTTTACCCACTGTTAGTTGCACATGGATAGTCTGTGATGCTTTGTGCTTTGCCACCAACCTGGAGGTGTGGGTATCTTTGATGAATATCGATACTCCCCCTCCTTTTGTGGTTCGGTCCAAGTTTTGGGGCCGAAAAGCATGGTATGAGGTATAACCTGGTAGTGCTGGGGTGCTCTCGGGAGTCCTGAACCAGGTTTCTGTTACTGCACAGATATCGATGTTCTCCATGCTAAGGAGAGTTTCGACTGCGTGCATCTTGAGGTTTAGACTTCTGGCATTGAGTAGCATTACTCTTAGTTTCTTATCCCTTGTGATACCTATGGAGGTGGGTTTGTCTTTTGAGCCTTGCTTAAAAAAGGCACTATGGGGGTAGCAAGAGCCTTTGCCAATATCCGAAAGCCCAGGGGTGACAGGTGCAAGCCGTCCCTAGCAAAGCATTGTGGCTTGTCGTGCATATCATCCCAAGCTGACAGGCATTGGATCCCCTTTGAATGACACCAATACTTAAGCCAATTGTTGAAATTGATCATCTTGTCTTCATATTGTGGCATCATTCTTGGTGAGGGTAAGATGCTACTCAAGGTCAGGGTCATACCAGCCTGGGCTACATGCTCAGAGAACTCCTCTATGTGTCTTTTCATGTAGTCCAGGGAGGTACATCTCAGGTCATTCACACCAGCATGGACAATGACTGAGTCATATTTGTACTTGCCTTGGAGTGACCTGAGTGCTTGTGTTATGTGGCAGATCCTAGCGCCAGACAGGCTGCTCATTTTGACCTTCTCCTTGTTCAGCCTGGTGAGCGGGACGTCAGTGTGCCTGATGATAGAGTCACCTATTACAAGTGTATCAGGTGTGTTGTTTAGCCTTAAGGGCTGTGACTGTTCGGCACACTGGCTTTGTGAGATATGTGTTGCACGTGTTTTGTTTTGGGGTAGCGGTTGCTTGGGTGTCTGCTTTGGAGGTCTCTGCTGCTTAGGCAGATCTTTATTTAGAGCCTCCGAGTATGTTTTTGTGTGCTTATGTGTTTAGTTTGCTGTCGTGGTAGGTCTATGTGAGACTGGAATTGTAGTGAGTGTGGTTTCCTTCTCCTCCTGACTGGTTATGCCAGTACTGAGTTGAGAGAGCTTAGCCTCCAGTTTGGCTATATGGTTGCATCTCTCACATGTGTTGGAATTTGTTGGGAGGAGGAGAGGGTTGTCTGTGTACATGAGGCAGTTGTAACATTGCCTCAAGATTCCCATATTCACCAGCTGGACCGGAGAGGAGATTGACAACTGACCTTTGGACATGCTAGAATAATATTGGGAATTCCTTTATAATTGAAAACAAGGGCCAAAGGGCGAGGGTGTAGTGCTTTTAATTTTTAGTGCTGACTTATAATTGCTTTAGTGAGCAAGTGCCAGGTAACAAGTGCAATGTGTTACAGGTAACTTAAATGCAAAACGACAAACAGTAACTTTCTTGCAAGTGAAGCAAGGAAATAAGTACAGTAAGCAATGCAGATATCAGAAGGGATCCACAGAAGCTGCGAGAAGCCGCGTTTTAGGTGGAATTAGCGTTCCAGGAAATAACAAGCATACAAACAAAGCTAGATTCAGCAGGCCTGGATCTAGTCTATGCTACAGCAAACAAGGTGTACCAATTTCAGTAAGATACAGTTCAAATATTCAGGCACTATAAACCTTTAACCAGAAATTCCCAGCTCAGAAGGGCAGAGTCCAGCCTCTCCTCCCACAAGAGCGCAGACCATGAACCTTCTTAATGTAAAATAACTGGCCTGAAGCCCAAGTGCTTAAACCAGAGCTAATACACTTTAAGAATAACAGACACTGAGCTCTCAATCAGCAGTTCCCAACTTAGAAGGATGAAAGCTACCTGTCCTGCCACCACAGTGCATGCCACAAACCTTCCTAATGTAGAACAACTGGTCTGAAGCCCAAGTGCTTAATGCAAAAGACTTAGAATGATAGCTACACTTTAACCAAGTTACTACCAAGCAGTAATAAATACAACTGAATACTTTAAATAATGCCTGGATAAGTGCTCAAGTTATACAAACAAAGCTAGATTCAGCAGGCCTGGATCTAGTCTATGCTACAGCAAACAAGGTGTACCAATTTCAGTAAGAAGAAATTCAGATATGCATGCACTATAAGCCTTCAGCCAGAAATTCCCAGCTCAGAAGGGCAGAGTCCAGCCTCTCCTCCCACATGAGTGCAGACCACGAACCCTCTTAATGTAAAATAACTGGCCTGAAAGCCCAAGTGCTTAAACCAGAATTAATATACTTTTAGAATAACAGACACTGAGCCCTCAATCAGCAGTTCCGAACTTAGAATGATGTAAGCTACCTGTTCTGCCACTACAGTGCAAACCACAAACCCTCTCAATGTAAAACAACTGGTCTGAAGCCCAAGTGTTTAAACTAAAAGGCTTAGAATGAGTTACACCAAGCAGTAATAAATACAATTGAGAACTTTTAAGATGACGCAAAAGCAAAATAAAATAGGAAGAAACACAAGTACAGTAAAAGCAGAAGAATGTTTTTTTTTTTTTTTTTTTTTTTGTTAGAAAAGTAGCAAAAGCAGTAGTAAATACAATTCTCATGCAGTGCAAGCTGGCACACTTGAATATGTAGCAATATTAGTCCACACACAGTTTGAAAAAATGTAATTAAATTAAAAAGGACTAAAAGCAAGTGCAGAAAGGGTTTATTAGGTAGAATGCGGTAAAGAGATGTCCTGGGGGAGTGTCTTAGATCAAATCTACAGTGGGGCGGGCACTGCAAAAGCCACCAAATTTAAACTACAACCAAGAATAGGGAGGAGGGGTGGGGGAACAGTCTCAACACAGATGTAAGGAATGTGCAAATTATAAAAAATATATATACTGTTTTCTATAGATTTGCAGAGCAGTAAGGCACAGATATCAAGCAGACAATTTAGCTCTATAATACAGAATAACACAGAAAATATACTTAGCTCTATAAACTTGAATATAGTTCTGTAAGGCTGTCTCTCAAACTAAGGTTCCAGTTTGAATACAGGTTGTTAATTAAAAGGAGACACAGCACTAGCTAAATTATATCAGCTGAAAGACAAGGCAGGAAATGAGGGGGGTGGGGGACAGTTTCAACACAGATGTAAGGAATGTGCAAATTATAAAAAATATATATACTGTTTTCTATATATTTGCAGAGCAGTAAGACACAGATATCAAGCAGACAATTTAGCTCTATAATACAGAATAACACAGAAAATATATTCAGCTCTATAAACTTGAAGATAGTTCTGTAAGGCTGTCTCTCAAACTAAGGTTCCAGTTTGAATACAGGTTGTTAATTAAAAGGAGACACAGCACTAGCTAAATTATATCAGCTGAAAGACAAGGCAGGAAATGAGGGGGGCGGGAACAGTTTCAACACAGATGTAAGGAATGTGCAAATTATAAAAAAATATATATACTGTTTTCTATATATTTGCAGAGCAGTAAGACACAGATATCAAGCAGACAATTTAGCTCTATAATACAGAATAACACAGAAAATATACTCAGCTCTATAAACTTGAAGATAGTTCTGTAAGGCTGTCTCTCAAACTAAGGTTCCAGTTTGAATACAGGTTAGTCCTCTAGACTATTCTTTATTAAATAAAGGTTTATCCTTTATTTCTTCGTAAGGCAGTGACCTGAGTGATTGACTTGAGACTGTTTGGGCGTGCAATTGCAGTTAAGCTAATTTTTGCCAATGAAACTAAAACAATTGCACAACTGATGAATAAGTTTAAATGTAAAAGTTCTTTTGTTCCTAATATACCAGCTAATGCAGAATGCTTTATTAGATTGTGTGAAAATGATCTTTATTCTTACTTTGCACAACAGGGGTGCAGATGTACATATTTTAATTTGAGTAAGGAACAGCAACAGTCTCTACAGACTATGTCCAAGAATGATGAATTAATTATAAAACCTGCTGATGGGGGTTGGGGGGGTGGGGGGCATAGTACTACTTAATGCCAGCGAATATAACACAGCTATGATGGAAATGTTGCATGATACAAATACTTATACTGAGATCAATCATGAATATTTCACAAAAAATAGTTAAGAGAGTGTATGATGACTTATATGATCTTTTAATGTATAGACAAATTACACAGGAATTATATAACTATTTTTTAGTTCAATTTACGTTAATTCCGTATATAAAAGGCCTACCTAAGGTCCATAAGAATGTTTTACCCCTTCCGATGAGACCCATAGTGGTAGGGGAGGGATGGGTAACTGAAAGAATATCGATTTATATAGAAAGCATATTAGGACCTTTGGTGAGGGGTATACCTACCATCTTGAAAGACAGCTATCAATTAATTGATGAGCTAGTAAATCTATCAATAGGAACAGTGCCCTCTTCTTGTATATTAGTAACTTTGGATGTCAAGAATTTGTTTACTTCAATTCCAAATGACTATGGCATTGAAGCCATTAGGGAGGTCATATGTTCAGCAGATGGTTTTAGCAATGAACAACAAATACTTACTTGTACCCTTTTAGAGACTGTACTATCTAATAATGTTTGTATGTTCAATGGCACGCTATATGCACAAAAATGGGGGGTTGCCATGGACACCCCATGTGCAAATTCATATGCAAACCTAGTGGTATATTGCTGGGAAAGAAGGTTCTTGTTCAACAGCGCATTCTATCCACACGTGATTCTGTACAGGAGGTTTGTGGATGATATACTACTCTTTTGGGGAGGCAGTATAGAAGAACTAAATGCCTTCATCTGTTATTTAGAGTCGACTACAGATTTCTTGAGATTCACCCTGGAATTTTCGTTTACCAGGGTGAATTTTTTGGATATAATCATAATAAAAGATTCTGAAGGCCACATATCCATGTCACTGTACAGAAAACCGTGTTGGAAGAATGCACTTTTGCACTACAGCAGCATGCATCCAAGGCTTATATTTTCAAAAATCGTCAAGGGACAATATATAAGGATTACCAGGGTTTGCAAAGATGTTCTGGCCATGCAGGAACAACTTAATATTATAGGTTCATAGGTTCATAGGTTCATACTAGGCTATCTGCCCTAGGGCATTTATAAGCCTAGCCAGAGAATGTTTGGCTTTCACCACCCATTTTAAAATAATTTTGCTATGCCCTTTTTCGAGGTTAGTATACTGTGCCTCTGTTTAACAGTGACACAGAAGTGATACCCGGGGTAAACTTACGATCTCCCATCCACTCATCAAGATTCCTCTTGAAGAGAGTCAATGAGGGACTCTGCCTAACCTGGACTGGGATTTTATTCCAGAGTGAAGGGGGCCTCTGGGTTATGAATCTGTCCCTCCAGCATGTCCTATTTATTTCAGTGCTGAGGTTCAAGTCTCTCGAGTGCATAGCTCGATGGGATTTGGATTTTCTGAGGTGCAGCATGTCCATTAATTCCGGGTTGGACATGGCTTTATATGTCAGGCACAGATCGCCTCTGAGCAGGCGGTATGCCACTGAGTAGAGCTGGAGTTTCTTTAACCGGGCAGCATATGGCATCTGTTTGAGCCCTTTGATCCTCTTGGTGAGGTACATTTGGGGTCTTTCCAGTTGCTGCAGGTGTCTGGTAAGGCACATCCCAAAAGGGGCATTGTACTCAATTATGGGCCTGATGAGGGATGCGTAAAGAGGCACGATGACCTCCCCTGATCTAGATGTGAATCCCTTCATGATTAGGTGGGCTATATAAAATATTTTTCTAACCACTTTGGCCAGGTGGTTGTCAAATGAGAGGTTGCTATCAATTTGGGTCCCCAGGTCCCTAATTACTTCTTCTGTGCTTAATGGATTACCACCTATGTGGTAATTTGTGGGCACTTTGTTTTTGCCCAAGGGGATGACTATACACTTTTTGGCGTTTAGCTTGAGGCCATGGCTCTGGCACCAGTTGTCTGTTTCTATGAGGCCCTTTTGGAGGATGCTTGTGTCGGCTGGAGAGTCGATTATGGTGCCCAGTTTGCAGTCATCTGCGAACTTGGTCAGCCACAGTCCTTCCGTGTTGGCCTGTACCTCCGAGAAATATATACCAAACAAGAGAGGTCCCAGGACTGAGCCTCGTGGGACGCCACTTGTAACTGGTTTGGAGTCTGACATGGCTCCAGCAATTCTAACCATGTGGGTTCTGTCCTTGAGCCAGTTTGCAACCCATCTAGTGACATAGGGGTTTATATTTAAGCTGGTGAGCTTATCTATAATGCCCGAGTGGGGTATTGTATCGAAGGCTTTTGCGAGGTCCAGATAGGCTGTGTGGACCACCTTCCCTTCGTCAATGGCCTTGGTGACTGTTTCAAAGAAGTCAACCAGGTTTAAGAGGCAGGATCTGCCCTTAACAAAGCCGAACTGGGTAGGATCCAGTGTCTGTAGGTCCCCAATATCTTTATTTATGAGGTCCATGATGATTCTTTCCATAGCTTTGCAGACCAAGCTAGTCAGGCTTATGGGGCGATAGTTTCCAGGATTCGTTGAGGCATCACCTTTGTGGAGAGGGACCACTGTTGCTGTATGCCACTCTTTGGGTACATATCCTGTAGTAAGGCTGAGATTGAACAGTAGTTTTATGTTTGGGTTTAGCTCTTCTTGGAGTTCATGTAGGACACAGCCCAGGACACCGTCTGGTCCCACTGATGCTGTGTTTTTTGCTTTGGAGAGGGCAGCTCTTACCTGAGCATCTGAGATGTCAGGGGGGCAGCACTCTGCTGGGATAGATATTTGCCCTTTTGGTGGGGAGAAGTTTGCTGAACCTGTCAGCTAGGATGTTGGCAATGTCTGTGGGTTCGATGTATTTTTTGTCATTTTGGACTAATTCTGAGCATATCTGGGAATTCCCACCTAGGTTCCTAACATAACTAAAGAAAGCCTTGTGATTATCCTTAGTGTCCTGTGCAATTTGTCTCACAATGCTGGCCTTAGACGATTTTATGAGTGCCCGTAGTTTTTTGCTAATACTGATAAGAGATGCCTTCCCTTTTTGGGATTTTGCTCTATCATGTAGTAGCTTCCTCCTTCTATTGTATAGTTTGTTTATGGCTGGGGTCCACCAGACAGGACGTCTGCCTTTGGAGGATTGGGACTTGGTTTTATTTGGGATTGCATGATTCATGCATTCCTGAAGGTGTTCATAGAATGCGTTTATAAAGGATTCTGCAGTCTGGGCCGTATTTTCCACAGGCCTGGGGCTTTGAAGGATTCCACCTCGGTTTTGAGGAGTGTGAAATTTGCATTAGAGAAGTTTTTCACTGTGATTTTCAGGGCAGGGGGTGGAGTCGGGATGTGAATATCCAGTGAGATTAGTTTATGGTCTGATCTTACCAATGAGGGATACACTTCTGGTCTGGAGCATAGAGTCCCCATGTTGGTGATGATCAGGTCCAGTATGTTTTCCCCTCTTGTGAGAGTGGTAACAAGTTGTTCCATAGCATTTGAGTTTATAAATTCTAGGAACCTTTGGGCTAGGGTGTTGGAGCTAGAGTAATGCTCCCGGTCTATGTTTGGGTAGTTGAAGTCGCCCAATATAATGGTGTTTGGAGAGACCTTCATATTTTCCAGTGTTCTCAGGAAGGCTGAGTGGGGTTCCTGAGTTTGGGAGGGTGGTCTGTAGCAGGCTATAAACTGGAAGGCAGTTTTACCCACTGTTAGTTGCACATGGATAGTCTCTGATGCTTCGTGCTGTGCCACCAACCTGGAGGTGTGGGTATCTTTGATGTGTATGGATACTCCCCTCCTTTTGTGGTTCGGTCCAAGTTTTGGGGCGAAAAGCATGGTATGAGGTATAACCTGGTAGTGCTGGGGTGCTCTCAGGAGCCTTGAACCAGGTTTCTGTTACTGCACAGATATCGATGTTCTCCATGCTAAGGAGAGTTTTGAGTGCATGCATCTTGAGGTTTAGACTTCTGGCATTGAGTAGCATTACTCTTAGTTTCTTATCCCTTGTGATACCTATGGAGGTGGGTTTGTCTTTTGAGCCTTGCCTAAAAAAGGCACTATGGGGGTAGCAAGAGCCTTTGCCAATATCTGAAAGCCCAGGGGTGACAGGTGCAAGCCGTCCCTAGCGAAGCATAGGAGGTACCCCTACATTTAGGTATAGAACTAGTAGGAATCTTAAAAGAATTTTATGTACAGAACATCCCTATATGGAGCAGGATAGATCAGTCAGAAGAATGGTAAGACTTGGTACGTATCCCTGTAACAGATGCAAGATGTGCAATTTTATCACAGACGAGCAACATTTTACTCACCCCAACATTGATTATGTATTTGTACCCAGGCTATATGCGAGTTGTGATGATGAGAATCTTATCTATTTAGCAACTTGTATGCAATGTACAGCGTTTTATGTGGGAATGACATTGAGGAAATTGAAAGACAGGATGATATATGATATCAGAAGGAAGAACCAACAAAATGCACTAGCCAAACATGTTGTTGTCTACACTGATCATTGTTTTAAATTCAGGGTACTACAGTTAGTAAAAAAGAACAGGAGGGGTGGCGATAATATGAATTATTTAGAATCTATTGAGCTATGTTGGATTTTTAAACTACGAGCTCACATGGATCCTGGTCTTAATCAATTTATTAGTATTAAGCCTGTGCTTGCCGCTCGTAGGTACTAACAGTGAGCTCAGTTAAAGGATTGGTTTTAACTGTTATGGAAGTGGTTAGTATCTTCTGTATATTGAGTATAATACATTCTTCTGAAAAAAATTTGTTATATATTATTACTATTTTTATGTAAATTACATTAATATATCTATATATATTCCCATTGCTATGTATATCCACCTATATGTTTACTAGTAGGGCTTACAGAGTATTAGGTTTAATCTATTAATAGCCTAATAAATGGGTTATTGTTATAATAATTGGAATATGCAAGCATATTTGGTCATGAATTATATGATGTGACTTTTAACATTTTTTAACATCTACTTCCACATATAGTGTCTATATGTTACAAAACAATATAACTTATTTTTATTATTTAATTTTACTTTAATTCATACAAATTTGCTTATGTGCATATGATATATCAACATACTGTTGAATTTTTGGTTAAAAATTCCATCGATTTTATTTTATTTTATTTTATTTAATTAGTTTTTTGCTCATGGGTTAATTGTGGAGGTTATGATTGTTTATGAGGTCTCAATGGTTTTAATGGTTTCAATTTGACTTAATTGATTTTAATTGAATTAGGATGAGTGTATAAACGCTTTAGATAAGAATGTCTTAGTGAAATCTTAAGAAGCGTGCCGAGGCACACGTGAAAGCACTTATTCATCTGCAATAAACTTGGAGTTTTTATGTACTATCTTGTGGTGGCCTTATCCTGTCTTTTACTACTATTTCATACTAATCTGCATATCCGTTTATTAATCACCCTTTCCAGAACTTTCATGCAGTGTGACAGGAGTTTGACACCTCTGTAGTGCTTGCAGTTGAGGATGTCCCCTTTGTTCTTGTACACTGGCACTAGTATGCTTATTCTCCAGCCTTTCTCTCCATACAGCTACGAGTACTTTCATGAGCCATTTCTCCCCAATATCACCAACTTCATTTTTCTTAGTGCTGTTCTTACTTCTTCTATTGTGGGCTCCTCCTCTTCTTTCATTGTAGACTATGTCTGGGGCAGTACTGCTTCTGTGGAGTTTTCTCATTCAGAAGCTGCTGGAAGTATTCCTTCCATCTTTGATATCCTGTGGACTGGTGAGCAGGTTGTTGCTGACATCCCTTACGAAGGGTGTCGAATTATTTTCTTTATCTTTTTTTCTTTGTCTTGCAACCTGATAGGGTTTCTTTGCTGCCAGATGCTGGATCACTTTCCAGAATCTGGTAAAATATTTCTGATGCCTTGTTTTTTGCTATTGCAACTCCTCTATTAGCCTCTTTGCTAGCCAAATAGTGCTCTTTCTTAACCTGGTCCATCTTTCTATCTCTCACTTTTTCCCTGTACTCTTTCTTTATTTTGATGACTTTATTGACTTCTGCATTCCACCACCAGCCTTCCTTATGTTTTATTTATTTTATTTTTACATTTGTTAACCAGGTTAGTCTGACTGGGCCCAGAGAGCCCTTTTTCAGCAGAGACGCAAGCAGAAAAGCTCCAGGAAAGTACTTAAAAAATAAGAAAAACCTAACAATTCAAGTTATAATATACTTAACAGTACAAAAACAGAGAGAAATATACAATATGAATATATACAACGCAAAAGTATAGTATTTTGAGAATGGAGTAACAATATGTGTGAGAAATCTGGTTAGCATTATGTTATTTCCGAGGAATATTGCAACGCCTAAAATAAAAAAAAATTCAGAGTAACATCATTGCATAGTACAGCAAAGAGGTATTTAATAGCATAGGTACTAACTGCAGAGAGAGTAATATATGTAGACAGTTTAGGTTGATACCAGGCATGTATGTTAATCGAGAGAACCTTATTTCCATATCTGGCTTGGCCATGTATCTGAGTTGTAGTCCTCACACATGCTGTTTTGAGGAGCACATATTCTTCTTTAACTGTACCTATTGTTGTAATCTTGCATCATTGTTGTATTCTTACTTCATTGTTAGAGGTTAATTATTCTGGAGCTTTTATTACCAGGCTTCCCCTGAAAATGAGCTCCATTCCCATTCAGACTTTCCCGGTAAACAAATAAAACAAATATTTCCTCTTCTTTCTAAGGTGCTAGAGCCCTGAGTAATTCTTTGAACTCTTGTGCTTTCTCTCCAGTCTGCTTCCATGTCTTCAGCCTGGTCTCTGTTAACCTTAGAGCCTTCTCTGACCACTGCTTGCTGCTTGTGGCAATCAATGATTTATGCTAAGGGCTGACTGTTTCACTGGGATGACCTTGAAATCACTGATTCAACCCCAGTGCTCTTTCTAGGAGAAAGTCTACCTGAGTAGTATGTTAGTGACTCTTGTATGTAATCTTGTGACTTTCTCTCTAGCTGAACCAGTTTGATGGATAGAATTCTAGAATGGTATCTCCTCCTTTATTCCTGTTATCTCACCCATGTATCCTGATCTGTCTGTTCTGGTATGTGATTTCAGGTCACCCATTATCAAGACCAATTCTAGTAGTTCTGAAACTGCTGTCTGAAGGCACTATCACAATCCTGCAGTGGGGCATAGGCCTGCAGTT
Source organism: Protopterus annectens (assembly GCF_019279795.1). NCBI lineage: Eukaryota > Metazoa > Chordata > Ceratodontiformes > Protopteridae > Protopterus > Protopterus annectens. The sequence goes on along the minus strand of NC_056740.1, from coordinate 207,637,665 downwards.
ATGAATAGTGCCCTATCCTTACACTGGTGTCTGATTGCCATGAGTCTGCTACTAATTTCTGATGACATCCCTCATTGCCTTCTGAGGCCTTTCCCTCACCACATCTTCCACACCATTTCTTGTCTGTTCTCCTGAGTAGAAGGCTCTGGATACAAATCTAAATGGCTTTGCTGAGCTGCACTTACATTTTGCTTCCTAGCTACATAGGAAGTCCAGCTTCCTCCTTACCATCATGTCATCCAATTCCAAGCTGCAGCCTGTCAGAGAACCTAAAATGAGTGTATCAATTATTTGCATATGTTTGGAATATTGATTAGTTTTATGTTCAGCATTCACTCAATCGAGCTATTTCAAGTAACCCAAGCTGGGCAATTGGACACCAGCCAGCCAGTAGCTTATCGATCCAGGGCTGGTGGGCTTTATGTTGGGTATACACTAGCCAATAGGAGCACATTCACCCCTCACTTCATTAGCATGGGTCGCTGACATAGGTCATATTAGGCCAGGCCCTCAGTCCACTTATCATCTGCAAATAACCATGCCTATTTTGGCAACATTGGTCAACTTGACCTAATCACCTAGAGCCAATTTTTATACCATTGATTGCCTACCCTGACATGGTCAAGCAGGAAGACATGATATAAATTACTTATATGCCACATGTTTTAATCAGGGGCACTCTCATGGTGCTGTGTGGGCACATAGGTTATAAATCACTGTACATCACACTCACACACTCCCCGGCAATTGATGAGACAGTAGCCCTTCCTATTGATGCAATGCCATCCATGGACTGTGGGTGGGGCCTTAATTGCCAAATGGATGAAATCCATGGTTCTCAACACTTTGAGGAAGTGGCTAATACTATAGAAGTTATGCATGGTGATGGCTCTCTTACCCTTGTGTCGACATTCTCATCCATATGTGGTAGCATGGTACTGAGGAACATTGTCAGTATTATACAGGCTGACACCTGTAAATTATCCCTGATATCCTCAGTTTGTCAATGAAAAGCCCCTGTAGCCAGTAAGGTAAGTGCTACACATACCTTGGTATCAACAGGTATAAGTACATTCCTCCAGTTCCAATCTGAGGTCATAAGTATCAACCAGCACTCATGTAATGCCTCTATCAGTGTGCAGACAGACCAGACCTGTATATCTGTCAGCTGGTGTGAAGTTATCCCTTGGTGGAACCTCCATCTACTGGCTGATGGGTCAAGTTGTGTACTTGGGATACTGTTGCTTAAGCTAAGCAAATGCTGTGTTTTATGTGACCGGTGCTGCCAAGATTCTGTTTGTTGTGTCAAAATTTTGTTATACGCTTTGCATTTATACTGATACAAAAAGTCCTGCACCGTTTTGCTCCTGACAACTGTGAGTCATGATTTACTTTTTCATATTTATTTTTCATGAGATTATGCACTGATAAGACTGTGCATTTTTTTTTATTTACATGCCATTATACTATAATTTGTATACTGCTTATTCCATACCTTTTAGTCCATTCCACAACAGCACTATGTAGATCTATGAATCACTGCCAAGTTGTGCTTGTCATTTTTGGTACATGACCCCTTAGATTTTATTACAGCTATTAGGGATATAGTTTAACATTTACTTATGCTTAACCAAAATGATACGGAATGAAGACACTTTTTATTGGTTAGTAAATTCAAATGCTACATATGAAGTATTAAAGAATCACCATGTGGCTATATCAGGCCAGGATATTTATATATGTTTGACTTTAACAACTGACATGGTAGGTCAGAGTTATAACTTTCTGAATTACTTTCCCAGTGTACAAGGCTAGTACAGTATACATAATTTACCATTTAATTGCATATTGTTTGTGTGATTCCTTATACAATTGAATTTCAATTAGTAATAGTTTTAATTTTGTTGAATTCTGTGGTCATCAATTTTAATTATTCATTTCTTTTAAAATTCTTTAATAAATTTAACTTAGAATGAATTCCTTAAATGAGTATGTAATTAATGATTTGCTAAAGCACAGGTATCTTGCCTAGTGTACTAAATGCTATGTATGTATAAAGGTAACACTTGATAACATCAGATACCTGTGTCCTCATATAAAATGTTGGATGAATTGCTTAGTATAATTAGTAGTAAATCTGAACTTGCTGATGATAATTACACTTGTGCAATTGTCACACCTTGAAACTGTTATTATATATATTAATGATTAGATGAATGAAAAAAAAATTTAGGCAAAGTGCAAATCGAACACATTTAGGAAAGGAAGCGCACTTTGTCAGTAAAGGTCACTCAATTCCCAATAAACATGACAGTACCAATGACAACTTTGGAATTTAGGATACAAGTATTCAGCAATCCGAGGATTCAGACAATATAAAAGAAAATAAAACAAATAAATAAATGAAGAAGCATATAATAAATAACTAGGAAGAAAAATAAATTGATTAGTGTCTGCAATGCAAAGATAATATATACATAAAGGACAGGGAATGATAACCTTGTTCAATCACAAAACATTCTGTCTGCAGAATATGACATAATTTTTCCAAAAGAGAAGGTAGAAAAAAAAAGAGACAAGGGCAGGCAAGAATGAATAAATCAAAACTGAACTTACAAATATTAAAGAACATTATTGTAATAAAAAAGCGGGGAAAGACCAAAACTGACAATATGGTTCAAGCTGTGGAAATGCAAAGCCAGCTGGATGAGAATTGTATGCTTGCAAATGAAATAAGCAATGAAAACACTTGGATTAATAAGACTAATGACAATGAATATCATTCATAGAGCAGACGTTACTGAAACAGAAGTGGGAGATTCTTCAGATATGGTCAGAAATTATATACTAGGAAGTGGAGTTTCGATTATTAGAAGAACGATTTGCATCTGCAGAAAGGTTAATGAGCATCAAATGGTGTTATGCTTGTCAAGAGCGAAAATACAGGATGTGAGTAGGGCCTTCAAATCCTTAACCTATGGAAGTATGGAGCTACTTTTATTCATGGTGGTACAAATGATCTCATCTTCAAGGACTTGCTGCTTGTTAGTAGGGAACGTACAGACCTCTTAAAAAGCATATCTTGTACAGGTGTTAGGGCATGTTTTTTAACAAATCACATACTGGAAGAAAAGTCAGGTCAGCATGAATAAACATTTTTTTTGTGTAAATGCTTAGATGAAAGAAGGGCCTATTTTAAAAAGTGAAAATGTGCAAAACATCCAAGCCTAATTGTGGGCACACACTTAGTTAGTTAGGACTGAGTTCACTTGTTAAGACAAGGGAAGAGAATTTTTGCCGCAGGCATACTGTATTATTTGACTAACACAAGACAGGATCTTTGCCAGGTCAGAAATTTACCAGTTCATACATACCAACATTTGATCTACGTTTGCTAGTTATAATGCTTGAAGCATTAGTACTAATGTTTTTGTAATGATGTTGTTGTCGTTGTTTGTGAAACATGGTTAAAAACAATGACCAAAAACTAGTTTTGTCAGGGTATAAATATTTTTACTGCAACAGACATTCTAACAAAGATCAGGTGAAGGTGCTATGATAGGGATTTAGAATTGTTATGAAACCCATTACTATTACATGTCTGATGATAATACCAATACTGTAGATTGTGTAACAGTGACATTAAAGACAGCCCTGAAACAAATAACAATTGTTGGAATGTATAGACCACCAACGTCAAGTTCTTATGACCTAAAGGAATTCATACATTTAATGAAAAAACACATAAGGGAAAGTAATACTGGCTGGGGACTTACATTTGCCAGAAACAGACTAGAATAATATTGAGTCAGCAACTTTAGTAAAGAAATTATTTGCAACACAAGTTCATGAACAACAACTGCAGCAGAGTGTAAAAAACTAACAGGGAATGGAACATTTTGGATATTGTTTATGTTCCTAAGGAAATGACTGCTACTTAAAGTTTTTCCACCATCAATGTACAGTAACCATAGGGTTATTAAGGTTAAATTTCTGCTAGGTAAGTCTGTCAAACTGAAATGTAAACCAATGCACAGAAGATTAATAACAGACTATATGGAAGCAAAACAGTTACTATATAAAACTAACTGGAGCTGTGTATTCAGGGAAAAAATGTACGGAAGAAATATGGCAAGTTTTGAAAGGAAAGAAAATTGTTTGACTGCAAAAATAAGTAAATAAGTAAAAGTGTTTAACATCAGTATCTAAGCACACAAAGACAGGTGCATATCTTTCCATAAGAACATTATACTTAATTAATATGAGAGATATAAAATATAAGAAATGGAAATGAGCTTGAACTGTAATTTTGAAAACTGAATTAAAAACTGAAATAAATGAATTGGTAATAAACAAGTTAAACAAAGTGTGAGACAAGATCAAGAAAAATTGATAAAAAATGATATAAAGACACTGAGCATAATAGAAAAACATTTTATAGATACATAAGATGTGATAGGAGTAAAGACATATAAAGTGATTTTAATTTTTTATCTCGGACACTACAGACTATAGATATATTTAATAAATCTTATGCAAAAAGGTTTGGCTCCACAAAGGAAGTTATAAGTTATCCTAGTAACTTCTAAGTAACTTCAGATGCTGCAATTAAATTAGATTATATTGAAAATGAACTATGCAAACTGGACCCAAACAAAGCACAGGGAGCAGACAGAATTAATAATAATGACCTGAGAATACTTCAACATCAACTTACAGAGCCACTGAATCTGTTATTCACTAGGTTGTTTAAATATGATGAGATTCTACAAGACTGGGAACGTGCATGATATGTTTAAGTGAAGGGGGAATAGAACAAACCCAGAGTCATACAGATGCATAAGTTTACTTTCTTGTTGTGGAAATAAATGAGTAGGTTATTTTGGATAAGTTACTGTCAGACTTGAAAAGGGTGGTACTTGAAACCAAATATCAGCATGCATATGTTGAAAATGGATCTGTGATCACCTGTAACATGATGTTCTATAAAAATATAATAGCAGCAATAAATGAAAACTTGTGCTGTGATGTAATTTATAGTGTAACTTCAGCCATTGATAGGGTCATACACAAAACACTGATCAAGAAATTAAAACAACTAGGTATTGATATAATCTTGATAAAATGTATAGCTGCATGGCTTACAAATAGGACATAGCAAGTATCATATGGCAATTGGACAGGTATAATTCTAGGTTACAGTCAAGGTATCCCACTGAGCTCTGTCTTAGGACCCTACTTATTTAGTTTATATCTTCCAGATCTATCTTTCTCATCTGAGGTGTTATACAGTCTGTAGGCAGATGGCTTGAAAAAGGGTAAACTGATCATATCTGTTACAGACAGGACGTGTCTGAAAAAGATCTTAACTAAGTTGAACATTTGAGCACAGGAGAATAATCTGCTGACAAATATATCAAAAAGTAAACATATAAGATCTGTGAGACATAGATTGAAGGATGAATGTTTACTACAGCACACAGTGATTGAAAATGGCGATTCACTTAAGGACCCAGGTCTATGGGTAGTTCCAGCTTTGACTTTTTCTAAGCATATCAACAAATTGGTTAATGATAGTTCTAAACCTATAGGCTGTATAAAAAGATTTATAAAGTATATGATATCAGAAATGATAAAAATCATTATTTGCAAGTTACATTAGACACAAATTAGAGTATAGGGTAGAAATATGGAAACCTTAAAAGAAAACATGCATGAGTAAATTCAAAAGAGTGCAGCATAAATATACAAAGGACATTCATGGATGTAAAAATGTAAGCTATTATAAAAGATTAAAATATCTGAACTTGTGCAGTGTATCATATAGATATTTAAGAGAAGACCTTAGTTTGGTATATATGGTATTAAGAGACACCTACCTCTGGGAATGTTGGGGGTTTTCAAAAAGGTAAAGGATCATCAGACATTATATAGGAATGAGAGATGTACTAATTGGTTTACTGAGAGAGTAGTTCATACACTGTATAGACTACCAAATTATATCAAAGGAAGCACTCATTTAGATATTGTTAAAAAAAACCTGCATACTTATTATAGGAATGACAATTTTGGTATACTGACAGGCTAAAAAGCATTATTGCTTATTACCTTGATACGGCACTCTTATAGATAGCACCCCAAAAAGGCAAACCCCCATTTCTCGGTCACTCACGTCCCCCGGAATCTCTTTTAAAGTTTTTTTGTCTAGTCCTTCTAGCATGTCGAGGGATCAGTTGCTAGTGTCCTCTCCTGCTCAGCTGGTGAACCTGGGAATATTGAGGCAATGTTACAATTGCCTCATGTACCTGAACAACCCTCTCCTCCTCCAACAAAACACAAATACATGCGAGAGATGCAACTATACGGCCAAACTGGAGGCTGAGCTCTCTCAACATAGGACTGGCAAGACCAGTCAGGAGGAGAAGGTTACCACACACACTATAGACCCAGTCTCACATAGTACCATCACAACCTCAAATCATACACATAAACACACAAAGACATACTCGGCTCTGATCAAAAATCTACCAAAACAGCAGAGGCCACCAAAGCAGACACCCAAACAACCACCACCTCAGAAAACAACACCTGCAACACATAGACCTCACAGTCAGAGTGTCAAACAGTCACAGCCCTTAAGGCCAAACACAATGCCAGACACACTAGTCATTGGTGACTCCATAGTCAGACACACTGACGTCCCGCTCACCAGACTGAGTAAGGAGAAGGTCACAGTAAGCTGCCTGTCGGGCGCTAGAATCCGCCACATAACCAAGCACTCAGGTCTCTCAACAGCAGGTACAAATATGACTCAGTCATTGTCCACGCTGGTGTAAGCGACCTGAGACGTACCTCCTTGGACTACATGAAAAGAGACATTGAGGAGCTCTCTGATTATGTAGCCCAGGCAGGTATGACCCTGACCTTGAGCAGTATCCTACTTTCACCAAGAATGATGCCACAATACAGAGATAAGATGATCAGCTTTAACAATTGGCTTAAACTCTGGTGTCATTCAAAGGGGATCCAATGTCTGTCTGCCTGGGATGACATGCTGGACAAGCCACGCTGCTTCGCAAGGGACGGCTTGCACCTGTCACCCCTGGGATTCCGGATATTTGCAAAGTCTCTTGCCACCCCCCATAGTGCCTTTTTTAGGCAAGGCTCAAATTCTAAACCTACCACCCTAGAACACAAAAAAGGAAAAAAACTAAGGGTAATGCTGCTCAATGCCAGAAGTCTAAATCTCAAAATGCACGCACTTGAGGCCCTTCTCAGTATGGAGAACATCGATGTCTGTGCAGTGACAGAAACCTGGTTCAAGGCTCCTGAGAGCACCCCAGCACTATCAGGTTTTACCTCTTATCATGCGTTCCGGCCCCAAAATCCGGACAATACCAAGAAAGGAGGGGTATCCATATTCATCAAAGACATCCACACCTCAAGACTGGTGGCAACGACGATGCATCGGAGACCATCCAGGTGCAATTAACCATAGGCAAGACTGCTCTGCAAATTGTAGCATGTTACAGGCCACCCTCACAAACTCAGGAACCTCACATGGCCTTCCTGAAAACACTAGAGGGGATAAATGTATCACCAAACACCATCATACTAGGTGACTTCAATTACCCTAATATAGACTGGGAACACTACTCAAGCCCAAACACCCTAGCCCAAAAGTTCCTGGAATTCATAAACTCAAATGCCATGGAACAACTAGTCACCATCCCCACAAGAGGAGAAAACATACTTGATCTCATCATCACGAACATGGGAGCACAATGTTCAACACCGGAAGTATACCCCTCACTGGTGAGATCAGATCACAAACTAATCTCGCTGGAGGTCCTCATCCCACCCCACCTGAAATAAAAGACCACAGTAAGGAACTTCACGAAAGCCGACTGCACACTTCTACAGACTAGTGTGGTCTCCTTTAAGGCCACGAGCCGACGGAAAACAGTACTCAAGCCGCTGAATCACTTACAAATGCCTTCTACCAGCACCTGCAGGACTGCATGGATAAGGCAATCCCAAGCAAAACAAAGACTCTTTGTACCAAAGGCAAGCGTCCACTCTGGTGGACCCCAGCCATAAACAAACTCTACAACAAAAGGAGGAAGCTACTACAAGATAGAGCAAAATCCTTAAAAGGTAAGACACCCTTGATCACTATAAGTAAAAACTAAGAGCTCTCATAAAATCATCCAAAGCAAATTTTGAGAGAAAAATAGCTAAAGACTCAAAAGACAATCATAAGGCCTTCTTTAGCTATGTTAGAAACCTGGGAGGAAACTCCCAGAAATGCTCAGAACTAGTTCAAAATGATGTGAAGATTACTGATCCTACAGACATTGCCAACATACTGGCTGACAGGTTCAGTGCAAACTTCTCCCCTCCCCAAAGGAGAGATATCTATACCAAGCGATTGCGAGCCCCCAAACATCGCCAACGCCCAAGTGAGAACTGCTCTCTCCAAAGCAAAAACACAGCATCCATGGGACCTGATGGTGTCCCCGGCTGTGTGCTCCACGAACTCAACGAGGAATTAAACCCACAGCTAGGACAGCTGTTTAATCATAGTCTTACCTCTGGATACGTACCCAGGGCGTGGCGCACTGCAACTGTGGTCCCACTTCACAAAGGCGGTGCCTCCACCGACCCTGGAAATTACCGGCCCATTAGCTTGACAAGCCTTATCTGCAAAGCCATGGAGAGGATCATAATGGACCTCATAAATAAAGACATAGGGAATTTGCAGACTTTGGATCCATCCCAGTTTGGCTTTGTCAAAGGCAGATCATGCCTTCTAAACTTGGTTGACTTTTGAAACAGTCACCAAAGCCATTGATGAGGAAAGGCAGTCCATACAGCCTACCTCGATCTGGCGAAGGCCTTTGATACAATACCCCACTCGGGTATCATTGAAAAACTCATCAGCTTAAATGTTAACCCATACATCACAAGATGGGTTGCAAACTGGCTGAGTGACAGAACCCACAGGGTCAGAGTTGCTGGCGCCATGTCAGACTCAAAGCCTGTCACAAGTGGTGTACCACAGGGCTCAGTCCTGGGCCCACTCTTGTTTGGCATCTACTTTTCCAAGTACAAGCAAACACAGGAGGGTTATGGCTGACAAAGTTTGCAGATGACTGCAAACTGGGCGCCATAGTAGAAAACACATCTGACACAGATATCCTTCAGAAGGGTCTCACAGAAGCGGATAACTGGTGCCAGAGCCATGGCCTAAAGTTAAATGCCAAAAATGCATAGTCATACCCTTCGGGAAAAACAAGGTTACCCCTAGCTACCAAATAGGTGGCAATCCACTGAGTACAGAAGAAGTTATCAGGGACCTGGGGCCCCAGGTTGATAGTAGTCTGTCATTCGACACCCATGTAGCTAAAGTAGTTAGGAAGACCTTCTACATTGCCCACCTTATCATGAAGGGATTCTCATCTAGATCAAGGGAGGTCATAGTCTCCCTATACTCATCACTCATCAGACCAATGATTGAGTACAATGCCCCATTCGGAATGTATCTGACCCGACACTTGCAGCAGCTGGAGAGGCCACAAAAGTTCCTCACCAAAAGGATAAAGGGTCTCAAACATCTGTCCTATGCTGCCCGACTGAAAGAACTCCAGCTCTATTCAGTCGCTTACCGCTTGCTCAGAGGTGACCTTTGCCTAACATACAAGGCCATGTCAAACCCAGATTTGATGAATATGCTTCACCTCAAAAATCTAGATCCGTCAGAGCCACAAGGCGGGAGACTTAAACCTCGACACGGCTATTCATAGGGCGTGCTGGAGGGATAGATTCATCACCCAAAGACTCCCTATGCTGTGGAATAAAATCCCGGTATATGTGAGGCAGAGCACCTCGCTGGCCTTGTTCAAGAGAAATCTTGACCAATGGATGGGAGATCGCAGATATACCCCAGGGATTACCTCAGTGTCACTGCTCAACAGAGGCACAGCAAAATAATGGGTATAGTTCCCCATACTAAAGGGGTGGCGTAAGCCACAAAACTATGGGCTAGGCTTGTAAATGCCCTCGGGCAGATAGCCTAGTATGAACCTATGAACCTATGAACCTATTGCTAGTGGCTGAAATATTGTATGTATGTATATATGTATGTAGCTAGGTATGGTATGTATATAATGGATATAAGCACTGCTATATTAAGCTACATTCTTTTAAAGAAATGTATTGTGTTAGAATAAAAAGAGTAAGTGTAAATAGATATAAATATTAAACAGACATCCTACTGATATTATTGGCTATACAAGTCTGTTTTGTATTTTAGAGTGCTTTATATTCTTAATTTATCATTTTTCTGCTTTTTGTTTAGCTACCTTTCCTATCACTTTCATAAACTGCAGAGAAGTGCAGAAAATGCATGGTCTCTTGAAGTGGCTGTTTTATATTATCTGAAAGGGGGTCTGCTTATTTACCTGTAGATCCAGTTTTAGGATTTTCAGTCCTGTATATCTTACTATAGCAATACAAGCTGAGATCTCTCATGAAACCAAAAACATGAGTATATGAACTGTAGCAAGAGGGCCTCAGTGGCTAAATTATTATTTTTACAAAACATAGGTGGGGTTCTGTAGTTGGCTGGGACAACATTCCATTTTCTCAGCGGTAATCTGACTAACCAAGATAAAAATATTGGCTGCTAATTTATTTTCTGAGAATTTATGCTGTATATTTATTTGATCTTCCCTATGAAAGGTCAGATCATACTTGGATGTATTACCCCATCTGTGGTAGGTAATAAATTTGTTTCCTGCTAAGGGCTTTATCTGATTAGAATCTCAGATTTTTTCCACATGCTTTAAAATGTGTGCCAGGCAAACAAAATGTAGTTTGTTAGCGCACAAGGCTCTAAGCATACTGTTTGCATAAGCGTAGAAGCAGCGACTC